>NC_136764.1:25272068-25421174 GCF_947034865.1 Barbatula barbatula
GGGTTTTAGTTTCACATGATTTACAATAAGGCATTGTGAAGTATTAAAAGATCATTTAAACACTTCTGTTGTGTTTGTTTATCATAGCATCTTACCTGGGGAATCAGGCACTAAGTTATGGTCAGACACTGACCTTCTCTCTGCGTTTGGACAGAGGCGTCCGTCGTCCCTCCACCTCTGATGTTATACTAGAAGGAGCAGGTCTCAGGGTGTCCGCTTCACTTGGGAACTTGAGATCTGTGGTGCCGTGTGGCAAAAAACTCACCTTCACATTCACGTTGAGACATCATTTACATTTTTCTCTGCTTGATACAAAGTTTTTACACCCATAATAATAATTTGGATGGATCTTATAGATTGGATGAACAACTCGGCAGCAAATGGAGGCCGCGACTTTTCATCTCTCGAGTTTCTAACACTCTTAAGCAATCTCACAGCCATTAAAATCAGATCAGGAACATTTGGTGAAAATGGTGAGTATTCAATATTTATATCTCTCTAGCGCTTCAGCATATCATTACCCTTGGATTTAGCTGCAAACGTATTATAAAAGAATATTTATAAAAAGATGCTTTCCCAACAGGACGTGGTTATCTGGATGGTGTCACTCTAGTTTCGGCAAAACTGGGTCGCGGCGCCCCCGCAGTCTGGGTGGAGAAGTGCAGCTGTCCCGCCGCTTATGAGGGATTGTTTTGTGAGCGCTGTGCCACGGGTTACAGAAGGCGTTTCCCCGGTCAAGGCCCTCGAAGCCCCTGTGACCCCTGCTCGTGTCAAGGTGGAACTTGTGATCCAGAAACAGGTATTTTAATTCAACGCTCAATCTGGGAGTTTTATCAATAATGTGTCCGTGTTAAAAAGAATGACACACATTTTTCTTTCGCTTACAGGAGGTTGTTACTCGGCCGATGAGATACCGAATCTGCAGATATGCCCTAACGGTTATTATATCAACCGACAACAGTCTAGCACCTGTCTGAGATGCCCCTGTCCAGAGGGCGAGGCTTGCTATGTCAATCCAGGAACAGAGGAAGTGATATGTGCCCGGTGTCCTGAAGGAACAACAGGTTAGCAAAGAAACACATCAGGTGGATGAGACTTCCAAATGTTTAGAATGGCCTTTTTATTTACGCTCCTGTGTGCACAACAGGTTCTCGTTGTGAAATCTGTGCTGAAGGGTTTTATGGAGATCCTCTGGGAGAGTACGGCCCACCCACACCGTGCCAACCCTGCCAGTGTCACAACCGATTGGACCAGACGGAGAAAGACAACTGTGACCCGCTGACAGGGGAGTGTCGGAGGTGCCCGAACCATAATACCGGTCCTAGGTGTGAGAACTGCGTGGAGGGATACTTCCACCGTTACCCCACAGAGCCATGCCAGGGTACAGAGAAAAACTACAACTCAAATTATACAGCAAACGTTGGCAAATACTAAAGCTACAAATCACACATTTGTTGTTTTCATCTGTTCTTTGCAGCCTGTGACTGCAACCGCAAGGGCTCTGTGTCCGATTCCTGCAATGGTAACGGCCAGTGTAAGTGTAGAGAAGGTTATGAGGGACCGAAGTGTATGAAATCATCATGTCCATCCTGCTTCAATCCAGTCAAGAGCCAGGTAAGAAGACAATGTGGGACTAACAACAGAGGATTTGATTTTTTAACATGCGGATTATGTTAATAATAAATGTTAACGCTTGATGGGAGAACAAATATAATGTCAAAAGTGTGGATTTTAAAGTCATGAGATGAGAGAGTCATGTTTGTTTATTATCTGGAGAGCGATATCATGCCTTGGAGCTGATGTGTGGGTGGTGTTAAATGTGCCATTTGTCCAGGGACGTGCTCGCAGATTTAAAGGGACAGTCATCATTTACTCACCCTCATGTCATTTCATACGTGTATGAACACAGAGAAATATATTTGGAAGAATGTGAGCAGTTTTCACTTCTCGAGCACTACCATTTCAATTTGCAGAACTCATTTTGTATTCAACAAAAGAAAAAAATGGACAATATGTTTTTGTACCATGGTATTGGAGGATGTCCCCTAACTGAACATTCTTCTAAATATCTTTCTTAGTGTTTAACCAAACAAAGAAATGTATACAGATTTGAACCAATGAGTAAATGAAGAGAGAATTCATTGTGTGTTTTATTCCAGATATCAGTGTATGCACGACAGCTGCGGGATATGGAGGACGTGTTTAATACAATAGGAGGTGATAATAATGTTCCAGTCAAAGATGCTGAGATTGATCGAGCCGTCAAGGCCGCAGAGGTGATGCTGCAGTCCCTGCAGACCAGAGCGAACGAACTCACAGGTACAAAAACCCTTCACGTAAAGCTTTAAGTCTTCTCGTTTTCTTACAATTTTTATTTTAATTTGCTTTTAATGTTAAATAGAATCAGAGAAACTGCTTCAGGACAAGCTGGTCAGCATCAGCCAGAATCAGCTGAGAGGGGAGAGAAACATGGAGTCTGTGCTGAAGACAGTGGACGGCGTCAGAAACCGAGATCAACAGTACAAGACTGAAGTTTCTGAAATCCAGACGCTCATCAGTGACATCAGACTTAAACTGCAACAGGCCAAACGTGACGTTACGCAGATTGTACGGGTTCATTTCATTCATTACTAGATTTATTTATTTCTGCTTTTGGAGCTAATATGTATAGGCTGTCTACAGTTTAACAGTCACATAAGGTTGATACAAAAAAAACATTCATTCTGGTTTTATGACAACGTTTCCGTCATGTTTCTATTTCAGGAGTTGCCCTCGGGTGATGCGGAGGAGGGCTCTGGCACCTTGTCTTATTTGGTTCAGAGAGCTGCTGATCTTGCTGAACAGTAAGTCTTGTGTTTTTACTCAAATACAGCGAACAGGGAAACAACACAAGATGAATGATGCTGAAGTACACAAACAAAACAGAGGTTTATGTGGTGCATATAGGCATTTAGAAAACATAATTACTAAAGGTTTCTTTTCCCATCAGGCACCAGGGTAAGGCCGTGACGATAGAGAACATAGCCAACAATGCTCTGTCAACGTCTGAGAAGGCCTTAAACCTCCTACGGACTGCCATGGACAGAGAAAATAAAGTCAAAGATGAGGTCAAGGACCTTAAAAAACAGTACGTTGTGTAGAATCGCCGCATATTCACTATTGATCATTAATCTTTGCAATAGATTTGAATGGACACATGTCGTGAACTTAGTTTCTACTGATGCTTTACTCAGGTATGAAGCAGATGTAACTAAAGTGAGTGACATGGAGAGAAAAGCCATTCAACTGACTGGAGAGGCTGACAAGGAGAGCAAACTAGCTCTGGGCGCGCTTAAGCAAATATCTGACCTTGAGAAAAACCTGCCAAAGCCTTTGAAGGTACTGTAGTACACATGGACTAAACATAGATTTTCTTACAAATTGGCAAATAAAGGATCTCAACTTAGTTATTAAATTAAATTGTTTCTTAGTAATACTATAGTATGCTATGGTAAACTGCTGGAGTGAAAACCATAAGAACACGTTTTTTACCTTCCCTATACAGTATATGGTGAACATATTCATAAAAACAGAATAAAAATGACGAATTGAAATATCAAACAGTGTAACATTAATACACACAATTCTGTATAACAACAACAAAAGAAAGTAACCTGTTTAAAAAGAATATAATAGAGTTAAACAGCTACATTACATTTTTTAAGTTGAATCAAAATTGCTTTATGAGTCCATTAAACTTAAATGAATAAAAATGTAGTATATAAAATATAACTATATTTAAGTCTGTTGAGCTTTAACTTTTAAGGCTGCTGAAATTGATGAATGTTAATTGGTAAACATTAAAGGGCCGTTCACATTATAACGATAACCGTAACTATAACTATATTTCCGTCCACACCAGCGGACAATAATATTAACGTTGTTTATTTTAAGCCTCCCAGTCACTAAAATGACTGTAGATGACCTGCTGCTGATGCTTTAGTTTTCATTCCAAAATATGACAGCGAAGGCTGGATGCTCTCTCAGAAGGATGTAAGCATATATTTTGCTAGCTTGCTCAGACTCATAAGCATTAAATATATAATGTCCTGTAAACACATCGCTTTCCGACCACTAAAGTCTTTCATTCAGACATAAAACCCGCGTTGCGATCACCTATAGGCAAACGTTTCCGCAAGAAACTGTCCGACATTGTAATAAAGCGCATTATTCTTAGTAATCTTATTTATCTTTTGCAGTAATCTTTTGTCAATTTTATTTACATATATATTGTATTATTATTAATGATTAATTATTAGTATGAACATTAATACTCTAAAATGCATGTTTTCTGGGGGGTACTCGACTAACGCTAGTTTAACATTTTGTTGATAAAATGTTATAGGTGCGAGCAAAATAAGTCAAACTTTAGCACTGAAACACAGAGTGAGACATTTGAACAAGACCAATCTAGAAGTTTGGGTTTTACAGAAGGAGATTGCTGGTGTGATTGGTCGGTATGATGGGCTGAAGGAAGCAGTGGAGGGGAGTATAACACAATACCAGGACTTACAGAAGAATATGCTCGCTGGACAGAAAGAGGCCGCTGATCTACTGGATAATGCCAAGACTTTACAAAAGGTAATAAACAAGATCCTTTGTTAAACTTTGAAAACAAAAGACCTGGCAGGAGGCTATTGACATTTATATTCAGGGAGTGTTGCCAGAAGGGAACATAACCCATTTTTTGCGCTTGATTTAAGGTTCAAGATGAGCTTTTTGCAAGGGCAAATGATGCTGATGCCATTAAAGATAAATCTTTGGAAATCTATGCCAAAAACAAGGACAGCTTGGATAATACACTGGAGAAGCTCAAAGGTGAGGAGAAAACGTACCTGTTTCCAGGTGATGCAGATGACTTTAATGAGGTTACAAACTCAAAACAATGTTTGTTTACTTACAAATAAAATGTATACATGAACAGGGACAAACATCCGAACTTTTTCTGCTTTTGAATTATCTTTTTAAGTTCAATATATATTGTTTAGTGAACTTTCATTCCAGAAGACACCACGCATTTGAAGTGGATGTAATACATTCTGTCATTCTGTTTGTGGGAGTCAAACCCACTTAAAGTCAATGTGCAGTGTGCTATGGGTAGCAATGCTTTTCTTAGAAGGCCATGAAAACAGATCTGTTTTTGAGCTTATCCATCTTGTTCTATACAGGATTTGATGACCAGATCAATAACAACAGGAAGCTGGCAGATGACGCTATCAGTAAACTGCCTGCCATTGAAGCCATCATTCAGAAAGCAACAGCTGATAACAGTAAGACTCAGGACATTCTGGATGCCATGGCCGTTCCCTACAAAGAAGCTCAAGAAATGATTGACGCTCTCAAAAACAATGCAGCCCAACTAGAGGTAGGCCTATGAAGCTCTTTGACCTTGATATGTGTGCCGCATCTGTCATCAGCTAAAATGAAGCAGAAATAAGAATTAGGTCTGTTTGAATTGAATATTTCTCATGTAAATGTGCTCTTGGGGTGCATGTCCACAGGGATTATCCGGCTCTCTTCCACCCTCCGCGGATATTCTGAACAGTGCCAATAAACTGAAGGGGGATTTGGATGGACTGAACAAAGCGGCATCTTTAACTAAAGACAGACTGAATAAAGAGAAGAGTGATGTGAAGGCACAAATAAATCAAGCTAAGGAGGTAAGAAGGCCTGCCCACATTAAACTCTCATTCATTCTTCCATTCATTTGTTCATTCGTTCATTCATTCATTCATTCATTCCACAGGCTGTCATAGATGCCACTGGGGCACTTGATCATGCAAAGAATGCGAGGAATGCTGTTAGTGATACTTTAAAGACAATCAATGATATGATCTCATCACTGGGTGAGTGTGTTATAATTTAATATTACAAAAGAAATTGTGTGTAAAATTGATCATTAAAGAGATATTTCTGCCTAATCTGAAAATTACATGTTGGTTAATATTTGTCATATTTTTACTCAAATAAGCATAATTTATCAATATTTTAATACAATTATTATTGATTTGTGTTTACTTTTATTTCATTAAACGTATTTAAATTCTTTTACTATATGCCGCCAGGGAAAACATTTAGAGACCTTTCCAAATTTTAATTTAATCAGCATTTCTAGATCCAACAGCAATGTGAAATTTTGAAGTTTTCGTATATACATGTACAAATATATCTGTAGTTTTGCTAAAAAAGTAAATATGAACTTGTTTTCTTTTAAGTATTTAAAGTATAGTCTGAAAAAATACAGAGCATCTTTTCTGTTATTTTGACCTGTTTCTCCAGTTTTCATTTTCTGATATCAATGCAAATAGAAATTTGGGAGAAATATTGTTAGTAGTCCACAAAATAAACCAAATTCGTAGGTATGTGTTTAGGCAAAATTATTATATATTACATTTTGCTCTCTTCAATTTTTCTCCAAATAAAGCACGTGCAGGGTAATATTATATTACTCCAATTCTCCAATGAACAAATTATTAATATTAATACAAAATTGTGGTTTGAACCTAAAGCAGCTTGCTTTATTCAATATAAATGTTTTTTTTAAGAAGATTGGATCAATCTGAGTACATTGGGTTACGGGAGTAAAATACATTCTAAGGGTCAAATCATGTTCATGGGACTATAAAATTATATGTATCTAAATAGATTTCACATGTTAATCCCAGACTGCAGTGATGAAGAGGGATTGATCTGTGATGACTTAAATCTCTTTATGCAGGATCTCCTGGTGTAGTTGATGAGACTCGAGTGACTGAGCTGGAGAGCGCCGTGGCTGAATACCGCAGTCGCGTGGAGAAGGAACTGAGGCCCAGACTCAGAGAGATGGAGGAGAAAGAAGCCCAGCAGAGAGCCTCCGTCAAAGGCATGATCAATGACATTGATGTTATCCTCACTGACATTGCCAACTTAGAGCACATCCGCAGAAGCATTCCTGAGAACTGTTATAATTTACCACCTCTTGAAAGACCTTAAAGAGTTTTGAGTTACTGCAGGGGCCACGCCACAATATTACATAGTACTATGAACTTACAGATGACACTGTACTTGAATAGTATGGAGTGTTTTTTGCCGTTACAGTTTTTGTATTGATAATTGAGAGGTTTTTATTAGTATTTATTGTTTTACATTTCCATGTGTTTGTTTTTTATTCAAGTAATTACTGTGAAGTTTGGAATGATGTAAATTAATAGTTGTTGCTTGTTTGCCAAAGATAAATTAAAGCCGCAATCTGTAACGTTTCTCTCTGTCGCCATCTTTGTTTGAAGATTAACACTGCAGGTTACTTTACATTCAAAAAAGTTCAAATTATGAATTATTATGAATTATTATTATAAACTTGTGAATCAGAGTAAATTATGGAGACTTTTTTATGTACTTGTAGCTGAATTTGTAAGATTTCTGAAAGACACAGATTGCAGCTTTAATTCATTATTACACTAGTATTCGGCTGTTTAAGAAGTAACATCAATTCACTTTAACGTCTTTGGACATCTGTAGTTAAATAATGTCAAAGAAATTCAAAGAAATGCACAACTAACAATTTGGATTCATTCGTGTTGTCTGGTTTTATTAAATTCAGTCCTCAAGGGCATGAGTCGTTGTCATGGCAGCAAACTTTCTCAGTGTGTTATGTAGCAACTATGAAGTAAATATATAGTCATTTATTAATATAGAATATTATGCACACACACTACAGACGAATACTTAAAAAATAAAACCTCAAATGAAGCATCTTCTAAACTGAAACCTACCATCTTACTACATGATGCTTCCTGTGTACAGATGTTCAAATAGTATGAATGTTTTTTTCAAACCAAGAGACAAGAGAAGACTGAAAAAAGTATTTGTTTGAAGAATGAAAGAATACAGTGGTAAGTTTGAAGTTGCAGGATTACATCATGAAAAATGCTTCATTATTAGTGGAATATTTTCTTTTGAATTCACATTAAAGTAAATGGTCATCGGTGCAAAATCTTAAAGCACTTGTGTGAAACAATGTGTGTGTAATCTATTTAACAAATAAAATTAGTCATTCTTCATGTATTTATTACATTCAGTTCTCCATTTTCTATGCCAGTAATACACAAATATTATTTTATATTACATTTATATTGCTTTATATTCATTTTGGAGTGTCAATGGATAGGACTGTTAAAGTCTATAGGATGCTTTCTGAATCGCTTTTATAATAAAATAACAGCACAATCACGTAAAACAAAAACTACGCTTTCTTTCTTTCGTGAAGGTTTATAGGTACAGAATACTGATCTCCTTTTCAATCTGTAATCTTATTTCCAGATGAAAAGTCTCCGGTGTGAAAATATTAGCGTGAGGTTTAAAAGCGCTTTAGAGAAAGCCCCCAGAAACACACCCAAAAGAACGAATGCAAGAAAAATGCTTTGTTATGTGTTCGATGTAGAGGCAGTGACTGGCTTTCCTAAAAAAAATCATGTCTGGCAATTTTGCCTGCACGTGTCGAGAAAAAAGGGTCTGTGAGAACAAGTGCACCAAAAGCAAAGTATGAAATTGCATCCTTTAATGTGCAAATACTCCACGTAAACATGAATGCACATTGAAGACAAAACAGGCAAACGATACATGAAAAGAAAGCAACATAAACTTTCTCTGTACATCCAGTAGATTCACGAGTATAAAATGCATCAAGATATGAGTCCAAGCAAAGTTTTTTGCAAACACTGTAACCACAGACTACGGTCTATGTGGTCAATTTAAACATGCATGCCCTGAAACAAAACCCATGCAAGAACAAGAACAGATCAACAGCAAAGGCCGACATTCAAGCAGGCAATGCTTCTAACACGGTTTTCTTTTTCCTCCTCCTCTTATTGGGCACCCTAAGCCCACGTGACCCAGTCCCTTGAAACTGATTGGTGGAGCAGGTCTTTATAAACAGATCCCTCGGGCACAGTGCAGTACATCCGTTGAGACACAGGTGAGAAGGGACTAATGCTCCTCTACATGGGTAAGCAGTGGTAGCACAGGAGGAATATACTCTACATTACACACACACAGAGACAGACGGGAATGGCTGATGGGAAGGAGCGAACTGCCTCGCTCTATCCAGAAGCATTGATGTACAGCTGACTCTGCAGAATGTAATCGATGACGGGCTGGCTCAGGTAATCCACCACGTGACCATCGCCGTGCTGAAGAGCCAGTCTGAGGAAGAGCCAAGCACACTGTCATGATATGAAAGAAACGGATGAGGAATATTACAAAAGAAGAGGAACACTCGCCTGCTTTTAGTTGAACTGACAATTGACATGGGGTGGTCGATCTCATCCTTTACCACGATAATATTGTCCTGTGAAGAAAAAGTGGAATTACTAGTGATGGTCACATTTCTACATGATCACAATACAGTATGTTCTGAACAAAATGGATTGAGTATATACAGTAGTTGATTACTGTAAATGTGATCACAAGTCGGTAATAAGGAGAGTTTTTACTGTACCGTATGCTTTCTGAGCACAGACGAATGGTTCATTATCCTCTCTGTGTCGACTCCATCCCGAGGAACCACCACGATCCCGAAATCTCCTACAATCACCTCCATCTGAATGAATATTTCAATTTCATTCCAGAGTTTAGATTATCTGGTAGTACATTAATGAATAATTCAAACCATTTTATCACACACACAGACGCGAAGGGCATTCAAACCCTTTAATGCACGGCTAGCCGTGGATTATCCCGCATGTACCGTGGTCATATACCATGTTAAAGCTGTGATTATTTACAGTGCAATTTTTGATCAAACTGGTGAAAATTAGAGTTGTTTACATCAGTTAATACGTTTTAATTCACACCTTCCAGCCGATCAGAATGGAGTATTCAAACAGACCACGGTATAAGTATTAGTATTAGTGATCGAAGAATGAAAACATATCTTACATCACTGTCATTCCACAAGCCAGGGATGCAGAAAGACTCCAGGAGATCACTGCCACACAGGAGCAGGATACGCAACTCTACACAAACCACAATCACAGTTACACAACAGACCATCATGAAAAACAGTAATGAGATGCTATGGGGGTAAACGCTACAACTGTGACACAAATGTTATTGAATATGGGACGACACAGCAGATACAGATACCTTTTAAATACATTCTTTACACTAGATGAGCACGAACATCATTGAGCTCTATATGGAAAGATTTTGATCTTCTTGTCTCTCTGACAACAGTCAGTCTTTTGCACTTGATGTTATTTTTATATTACTGAGGAGGAATGCGCTGTGGTTTTTCTTTCTCCGTGGGCAAACAAGTCTTTCTGATCATTACTCAAAGTGACAAGCAAGGACTGATTTGAAAACCGAAAACCAAGGCAAGGAAATCAAATCTTCTCACCGATTTCCTCGTAGCGCATTGCAGTGCCAAGGTTGGCATTTTCATCTGTTCGGGAAAGAAAGAGACTTCAGAGGTCACCAAATGATGGATTCATCGGAAATCACTGAAGTCGTATTAAATTGATGCACATACTGTGAGATGTGTTTTACAATTACAAGTACAATTACACTGAATTTTCATGGTTATTTATGAAAATATTACATTTTACTTGTACAGTATGTGTGGATATCCAAGTGTAAATCCAAAACTTACCAACAAAGGTAAAACGTTCCATGTTTGGACGAACACAGCACATTTTACCCAAATTCTCGCTCATCTTTCCCCACAGCTTAACTGCATAAAAAACATCCGTCTTTAAAGGTCTGTTCTCCAAAACAGGGGTCAACTATACATAACATACAAAGATTAAAAGGGTCGCTCACTAGCCACAGACTTGTTCGCTGTGTTTTGGTAAATGGGAGAATTCCCATTTTCTGGCTGACCAATCACAGGAGTCGTGGAGGGCGTGTTCACATTGGACAGAATGCATCCTGTCACTCTCTGCGGAGGAGTTTATTACATTTATATATTCACAGTTTACCGTACTGAGTTTACGTGATATTCTCGACTACCTACCTTCATTAGATCTCGGTGATGCTCCAGAACACTACAAGTGGTCTGCCAGGTCTCCTGATAGCACTCCCAAGGATCCACTCTACAAAACAACATTAATCCATCAGAAATGTTATTTATATTTACATTAAGTCATTAAGCAGTAAGCAGTATATTTCCATCACAAATATGAACCAAGGATGCTGAACTATACAGTAAATGCTTTTCTTACTTGTGTTATATAGCATTTTCACGAGGCTGTTACAGGTTTATATTCAGACTGATTGACAGTTACCTGATCCAATCGGAAGACTGAACTGCCATCTGACACATGGTCAGACGATGTCTGCTAGACACAAGGCCCTGGAAAACCGTAAGGAACCAAAACAAGAAAATCACTCTACCGATGGATTTATTTCCGAACTGTACATTACATTCACAGGTTTAATCTAAAACGGCGTGTGGGAAGTAAATATAAAACATATTGTATTTGAAAGTAAAGGAAAATGGATCTGCACAAAGTAACTTGTGACAGAAGACTGTTTCAGTTTTTTAAACAATACACATTTTGTGTATTGAAGGACATAAAATGTACATTTATAACTGATTCAAAATATTATTAAGATTTAATTATACATGAAAGATTCCAAAATAAATAGAAATTAAACCAGAAGTAGCACTGGACCAGTTTTTCTATCTTGTGAAGTGGTCATTATTATTAAGGTGCTCAGATTTTTATTCAGAGCTAAACAGTAATAAACTATAGCTCTAAGGTCTTTCAATGAAAATATGTAATTACATCGCTAATTCTGTTAAATAGTGCTTCCTAGACCTTAACACAAATAGGTTCTCTTACCGGTTTGCCATAGGAGTCATGTACAGGTGAGATTATACCTCCAATCACAATGAAGCGTCCGGTCTTGTGTAGATACTCTCTGGCTTTTTCTGCAAACCAGAAATGGATCAAGTTTGAGGTTGCTTGTATTCAGAACATGACACGTGAACGAATTAATGAAACTAAAACTCATTTAAAACTGAAGTTAAGTAAAGTAAAAGTCAAAACTGAATTAACAACAGCAGCACAATCTTGTTTTGGCAAATCTGTTCATGTTCACTGATAACTGAGATCTGACTTCTCTGTGACTCCCATAATGCATCTGCTTTAACTTTGTAATACAATCGCACACTCCCATTCAAATATTGACAGAAATTGGGAGCAGAAACAAGGTCTCCTTGTGGGATATGAGAAAGATGACATCCTCTGAATAAATCTCCTAAGGAAATAACTCCTCTACTGCAAAGCAACTTCAATGAAAAGAAAAACTTAAAGCAGATATTTCTTACTTACACATTAATTAATGCTAGCATCTAAATGCATTTTATTTATTCAGTATTGTAGTTATTGTTAAAGGTAAGTGACATTTATAAACCGCACCCCGCTGCTCACAGACAGAAGCACCACTGAGAATGAGACACAAGCCCGTTTTATTTTTGTTCCTCAATATATGCAAAGGCATGCAGTAAGAGAGGAAGGCTTGAAAATTAGGTCTTGGACACAAGGACACATGGAAGCTGTGAGCTTCACGGGGAAAACAGCAGAAGTGTATTGATCTAAATGTGGTGGTACTCCTAATGTTGCTTCGGCTCGTATAATAATACAGCTGATTGGATTAAGGAAAGTACAGAGCTCCTAACGGTTCTTTCCCATAATGCTTATTGACACATTGAATAGTGAAGAAAGACTACCAGTGGATAAAATCTCTCTCTCTCTTTCTTGCCCACCCACACTCTTAAGTTCACAAGTTCACAGCTGAGCTTCAAGCTTTGTTATAATTATGAAATATATTCAAAAATCCATTCTGAATAATTGGACCATTACTATTCATTTGTTATTTCTATATTTAATTTGCCTAAAATGTTTGATATTTTCCTATTATTCAAAGTGCCACACGCAAATAATACAGAACGTTTGAAGTGACATTTTACACCAAAATCTAAATTCTGTCATCATTTATTCACCCTCATGTCGTTCAAAACCTGTACATTACTCTTTCTTCTGTGGAAAACAAAAGAAGATATTTTGAAAAATGTCTCAGTGGATATGTGTCCAAACAATGGAGGTCAATAGGCCTATGATGTTTGGTTACCAACATTCTTCAAAACATCTTCATTTGTGTTCTGCAGAAGAAAGAAAGTCATACAAGTTTGACATGACGGTGAATAAATGATGACAGAATTTTGGGAGAATCCCTTTAGGCCTTTGTTTGAATTCTCTAGACAGGTGACAGGATAGGCTGAAGTATCTCAATAAAGTTTTTATTGAGGACATTTAACACATCAATCCGACACTTTATTCATTATAAGTTCTCATGAGATGTTAAAATTAAAGATGTTAAAGATGTTAAATATGTTAAATATGCTAATTTTCATTGATCCATCGGATCCTTGTTATGCACAACACTTTCCAATCTATTTTAAATCACAGTTAGATTTTTACTGCTGCTCCGTTACATATATCTTTACTTTTATAATGAATAAATGAATGAGAAAACTACCTGTTTGAAACAGAACTGCAGTTTTGTATCATACTTTTAGTATATTAAACCCATTAATGACTAATAAATCATTAATAAGTTACATTTAAAAATGCATAAGGTCATTTATAAAGCTTATTTAATTTCCTGCAAATCTCGAATGACGCATAAAACTATAAACAGGTCAATTTCCGTGTAGTGTTAATATTTTTATGAAATGAAAAGATGTTAAAGCTGTGTCTGCATGGCTGGGATGTGCTGCCGTTCAAGTATGTTTTACATGTATGCTCACATAGACAAAATTGAGATGCTCTTTACTAAAGCCTTAACCTCGATGTGTTCGCATCATTAAAGGCACCGAGGCCGTCGCCCATTTCAGCACCACGCACGCCGCGGACAGCGCTCAACAATAACACTTCATTTGAGACTTCTCGTCCAAATCCTCACATGTGTGAAACCACGATGACCATAAACACATTTACATACGACATAGAGTTTCATTGAACAATTCCATATGGGGCGGACATCCGATCCAAAACATGCACTTACCGAACATATGGATGTGTCCCTTCGTGATGGGGTTGAAACTTCCACATGACAGCAAGATGACATGCGTTTTAGTGTTCTCCGTCATTGTAGCTGTGATGGACTGTGCGTTTTTACATATGTCTTGAATGTTAAGGCCTTTTGTTGTGTTGTGGGAGCGCAGCAGAAGGCGAGGTTCATTAGGCTGCGGCAGAGCGAGCGTCACTGTGAGGTGCTCACGCGCACTTAAAGGGACATGCGCACGCAGGGAGATACTGAGACCGTCGGTCTGCCTTCTATTAACATTGGGATTCGTGTTCATGAGCCTCTAATCGCAATAAAGTTGTGCTTTATAAATCGCATTGAAATGTTTGGGATGGCCAACGCGTAAAACCTGCTGTATGAATGTTAAAGGGAACGTTGAACCAAAAATGTAAACATAATTTACTCACCAACATTGACATTTCACTTCTGCAGGGACACATACGAAGTTGTATTCGATATAAATGGAGGTATTTTGAAAACAGTAACCAAATTTGGGGTACAATATCTCTTTAATTGAGAAAATGTTGTGAATTCCCAAAATAATGTCAATGGGCTAAACAATTGTCATTAGATTTGATTTCCTATTGCAGTTACATCAACATAATTAAAAGTCTACCCAGTTCCCGAAGAACTTAAACATTTTGCTTCTAGATTAGGCCTATAACTTTAAGACGTTTTAGACGTGACATTATTATTAATTGAGATAAATTTCCTTTATTTCTAGAATTTCCGTGGATTGAAGAATCGAAGTGCAGTCTCAAAATGAGTTACCGAAACAGCCCAATAATATTAGAAGTGGCATATTCCCTGATCAAATTTGTCATCCCCTTAGCAGAATAATCAACCAGTCCTCAGCAGATACTGTTCAATATATTATTCAGATTTAACTAAAGTACATAAAAAATATGAGACTTAGTGGCATCTAGTGGTGAGATTGCGAATTACGACCAATGACTCGGTCCACCCCTCTCCCCTCCCTTTCGAAGCACTACGGTGGCTGACACAGGGGCTGAGATGTCATCACATTTTCACTTATTTGCAGGAGATAACATATTTATGAAACGCGGTCTCAGTTTTGAGGTGTATGTATATAAAAAAAGCTGATTCTAAAGCAATAAAAACATAACGGTTCATTATGTAAGGTCTTTATACACATCTGAGGACAATACATCCTCCAAAAATTACACACTAGACCTTTAAAACAAGTCCAGATGCTGACCAGATGCTCGGGTTAATGAGTTCTGCTGCTGAATAATTTGCTTATATATTAATGGGAATGTGACTAATCTAGACGCAACACCTGTCTGTGGCTTTGATTGACATTTTGAATAATTAACAAAATGTGCTTTGTTCCATTCGGTCGCTTTTAAAAGATAAAATTTGACTCACATATTTGGCATGGCACGAGTGATATGTTAACACCGGCCTTGGTAACAGGCATTTGAAACAGCAGAGCTTCGAAAGTCCTTCGACTATTATTTACTTCAAATTGGACTATTATTCCACTTCAAATGTGCCTACAAATCATTGTAATAACGAAGGTATGCGTATTTTTGTTTAATGGTAGGTGGTAAGTACAAGAACATTAGGGATTTCTTTCTTCAGTTTTGATAATAAATACACAATTAACATTTCACATAAGTTGCCAAGCTATGAATTGATACATAGTCCATGTCTCACAACTTCCAAAGCCTCCCCAGTCCAATATACCCCCCAAAGATTGTGTTGATGACATCCCTCCCTTTGATTTAGCACAGACTAGTTTTACAGAGATGATCCCTTATAATAAAACATGATATTTGAACAGTAGGCATGGGCCCATGAGTGTATTTTGCCTTGCTATTTTATTTGATTATACTCCTTTAATATACGTGTAAATGTCATGTGAAGGATGAGTAAAATAAATGTATAAAAACACTCAGTCACAGACCACACAACGCATCAGCCCTGAGAAAGGAGTGCACAGGGTTATGGTCACTTCCGGTTGGAAAATGCCCAAAATGTAACGTAAGAGAGCGAGGGGGCGCGGCCTGTGACGTAGTCAGCGCGCTCCTGTGTGTACGTCTGGACAGATTTCTACCAATGACGATGTGATGGATAATATGGCGCCTGGAGTAGATTTAGCTAGTGAACCTGTCGTTGTCTAAACACCGGCGATCCAACAGGATGAACCTCTGCGCCCAATATTTGCGGTAAGTTAAAGTCGGAGACAATCAGACTTTACGTGGCGACAGAGTTCGCGGTTTTATTATTGAGGCCAGATCTGGTTTATCGGAATGTTGCTTGGTTAGCATTGGCTGTCAGTGCTAGATGCCAGGCTAGTTAGCACAATAGCATGTTATCGAGACACGAAACTGAATGTAAGCAGAACGAGCAGATATTTAACTTAAATGTCGATTTGAATGCTTGAAAGAATCGTATATAAGCGAATCGAGATGTTTAATGAAGTGCAAGGAGGACAATGCTTATCTCCACGTCTGACGTGAGATTGTATGCTAGGTGTTGTGATATGTTAGCCCGCGTTAGCTACAAACATAGCGCTGGATGAAGTCCGCAAACAACCCAGTCACACATGCTCGCTGTTAAACTGACCACATCGTTCACGTAAGGTTAAAGGTGAAAACGTTGTTTTATTTATTTGGTTTGAAATCAAAAGACCTTCGTATTTTCCAAATACAAAGAAATCGCGTAGCTGCTGTAGTTAGGGCTCCATTTTCCTTTCATTTCAGGTCGAATAGTTCATTGCGGTGATGGAAGACATGCGACGATGTAACTTACTGATATTGTTTTGGTTCTTTGGCTTGATCGGAACGTGACTGTTGTGTTTTGGCTTTTTGTTTCATAGTTTTCATCTTGAGCGCATGTTCAGAAATTAACATGTTCGACTGGGACAAAGATCAGCGTATTGACTTTAATATGACGACTCTTTTTATAATTCCCCCTTTAGTTATTGTCATCCACCGTAAACGAGTCTCGGGTAAGGCTTCGTGTTTTTGTAGCTGATGGCGTCGGTAACCTTGGATTTGCTATCAAAACAATGTGAGGTGAATCTGCCGAGGGAGATTGTATGTGAAAGGTCGTCTTTATTTGACAAATCCAAAACGATATAAATGATATAAAACCATTTCAGAAAGTGTTTTTTCTTCCACTTTTACGTGTAAAGTGGTTGTGGGCAGCATGTGGCGAGATGTCTTGTGAAGGAATGATGGTGCTGTCGCCATAGTGATAGTGAGCGGAGACAGTGGATGGGACACGACTTGGTATTTTGGCTTGATAATAGCTGAAAATGTTATTTTTGTATTCGCTTTTGTTTGTATTTTGAAGCATCGTATCAATAAAAGCTGATGTCCGGGCTAGGGTTTACACAAACTGGATCAACCACTGACTTGCCTATTCATTCAACCTCATCCAAATGTGTGGTGTCGAGTGAAATTTACCCGCAATTTCCTGTTTAGTAAAAGGGGTCATACGGCGCGAATATGTGTTTGTGTCTTTGGTATGTTATAAATTGCCCATGAATGTCTGAGACACGTAAAATAAAACAAACTAAAGTGTCTGAACAAAAGATGCATTCTATCGAAAGCGAATGCTCACCCAGACCTGCCTGAAACGCCTCGATTAACCACACCCCCACAAATCTATGTCAGTGTGTGTGGTATGATTTGACCAATGGAGCTCTTCCACGTTTAGTACGACTCAGCTTGGCACAGCTCACTTCACTTTGGGTCACTTTGCTTTTCCATAGCAGTTTAGCACCGCTTTAACGTGGGTGGGGATTATAAACGTTTTGTCTTAGTTGCGCCGCCTCTACTGCCGTAACATCGTTGTAAACGTTACATAAACACACAAGAGATATATGGAGCGCATCGATGGCGTATGGCAGCAAAACAGAATACTGCTAAAAGTACCAGGGAGTTTGGGAGTTCTGCAACTCGTTTCCCGGACGAGCCATTTACACTTGACGTGCACACACAGCCTGTTTTATACTTGCGCGTCTCTGCCCCGTGCAACACATTTCCAAGCAATTTAATATTTTTTTACAAATACATTATTAACAGCATCATTACTGAAACTAACTGATTGATTTGTAATATACATTTTTAACCTCACTCACCTCTTTCCATGTACTGCTCTAATCTGTCACTTTTAACTTTGTTCTGTGTCCACCGATGAATAAAATCATCTCACGAAGTCCCGAAACAAAGCGCCTAACAAAAGAAAATGTACAGCACAGTGTTATGTGTGTGCGTGCCGAATGCGTCTGAGCGTGCATGTCCTTAAAGCGAGTGTATGCTTAATTTTAAAACAAAGAACAAGTGCAATACATAATATAAATGTGATAACCATATGTGCAACATTTTCTACGTTGATTAGGCCAGCCTGCTTTATAAGCAGTTTAATTTGAGATTTTTGTGAAGTAAAATCTCTCTCTCTTGCTCTCTCTCGAAAACGTGCCTGCTCTCACGCAGCACCCGATGCGTTCAGGTACCGAAATTTGGCACAGATCGATTTCATGTGAATCGATACTCTGTAGTACTGACGTAATACGGTCGGTGGCCTAAAAAGTACAGAGTCCGGTACCCAATCCTACATCCATCATTAAAATAACTCAAATGAAAACAATGTTATACTTATTTTCAAAACAAAAGCATAACAGTGCTACATGTAAATGTAATTACATGTCAATAACTCGGACTTAACAAACAAATCTCATTGGTAAAATAAAACATTTCGCTGGTTCTTGTTTGTCTCTGCCTATACTGCATCATTTCTGGAGTCATGGAATGGCTGTTTTGGGGGAAATAAAGATGGGTTGTGGTGTAGGGGTGTGCATTCGATAATTTGAATATTCGATCTGCAGTAGTTATTCGAATAATAAAAATGCTTTTTGAATTTAGCTAAAATATTGCTCTGCTGGCCAAGCATGTAAACTAATACTAACAGTTATACGTATATGCACTGGGTGGAGCTCTGGAGCGTGTAGTGAAAGACATGAGAGGAGTGATGCAGGGATGCATACGCCGCCACGAACGATGGAGAGGATGAGGCAATGCACCCTCGTCGGACTGAGCCAGTTCTTCGGCGATGATTACAAAGAGTCTAACCGAGACGAGTGGGAACAATTCTTGCTGGAGCTATGGATTCCTCCAGATCAAGTGGTGGAATGAAAACACGATGCGCTTCAGTAAGCTTAGTCGCTTAGCGCACCGTTATTTGTGTGTCACAGCGACATCTGTGCTGGCAGAGTGTGTTTTCTCTGCAGCTAAGGTGTCTGCCTGATTAAATTAAATTTAAAAAAACAAATATGTGAATATTCGTTTTTTATAAATTCAAATATTCGAATGTAATAATTGTGGAAAATGCACATCCCTATTGAGGTGTGCTGAGTATTTGGTCTTGCTGAATAAAGCTGTTTGCAAGCCGTTTATGTTCATTTCCATTATATTTCCATTTTTCATAAAAGTGCCAGGATCTGGTAAGACGCTGTGAGCCCATCTTTACTTTTGGTGATTGTGCAGTCCTGATCCCAAGAACGTTGTGAGATCTATTTCATTGATCTTTTGATCCATGTGATCATTGGTCCCATAAGATCAATCAAAACCGTGTCCAATATGACCCTGAGATTGTCAGAAAGAATGCATCCGAGCAATAGTGCGGTCTTGCAATAGACAGGTGTTCAAAAGACCTTTCCAAAATCCCTCTGGAACAGTGCATCCGGAAAGTATTCACAGCGCTTCACTTTTTCCACATTTTGTCATTTTACAGCCTTATTCTAAAATGGATTCAATTCATTATTTTCCACAAAATTCTACAAACAATACACCATAATCACAACTTCACAGCCTTTGCTCAATACTTTGTTGAAGCACCTTTGACGCAAATTACAGCCTCAAGTCTTTTTGATTATGATGCTACAAGCTTGTCACACCTATTTTTGGGCAGTTGCTCCCATTCGTCTTTGCAAGATCACTCAAGCTCCATCAGGTTGGATGGGGAGCGTCGGTGCACAGCCATTTTCAGATCTCTCCAGATATGTTCAATCGGGTTCAAGTCTGGGCTCTGGCTGGGGCACTCAAGGACATTCACAGAGTTGTCCTGTAACCACTCCTTTGTTATCTGTTATCTAAGCTGTGTGCTTAGAGTCATTGTCTTGTTGGAACCGTCGCCCCAATCTGAGGTCCACAGCGCTCTGGAGCAGGTTTTCATCGAGGATGTCTCTGTACATTGCTGCATTCGTCGTTCCCTCGATCCTGGCTAGTCTCCCAGTTCCTGCTGCTGAAAAACATAACCACAGCATGAAGTTGCCACCACCATGCTCCACTGTAGGGATGGTATTGGCCAGGTGATGAGCGGTGCCTGGTTTCCTTCAGACATGACACGTGCCATGCAGGCCAAAGAGTTTTAGCCTAAGAGAATTTTGTTTCTCATAGTCTGAGATTCCTTCAGGTGCCTTTTCATCAAACTCAAGGCAGGCTGTCATGTGCCTTTTACTGAAGAGTGGCTTCCATCTGGCCACTCTGCCATACAGGCCTGATTGGTGGAGAGCTGCAGAGATGGTTGTTCTTCTGGAAGGTTCTCCTCTCTCCACAGAGACATGCTGGAGCTCTGTCAGAGTTACCATCAGGTTCTTGGTCACCTCCCTGACTAAGGCCCTTCTCCCCTGATCGCTCAGTTTGGCCCGGCGGCCAGGTCTAGGAAGAGTCCTGATGGCTCCAAACTTCTTCCATTTACGGATGATGGCTCATTGGGACCTTCAATGCCTCTGTAAAATCCATTCCTGGCGGTCTACAGACAATTCCTTGGACTTCATGGCTTGGTTTGTGCTCTGACATGCACTGTTAACTGTGGAACCTTATATAGACCGGTGTGTGCCTTTCCAAATCATGTCCGATCTACTGAATTTACCACAGGTGGACTTTAATCAAGTTGTAGAAACATCTCAAGGTAGATCAGTGGAAACAGGATGCACCTGAGCTCAATTTTGATGTGCTTTTTTGTTTTTAATTTTTAATACATTTGCAAAGGTTTCCAACAAACTTCTTTCAAGTTGTCATTATGTGGTATTTTTTGTAGAATTTTGAGGAAAATAATGAATTGCATCCATTTGGAGTAAGGCTGTAACATGACAAAATGTGGAAAAAGTGAAGCGCTTTCCGGATGCACTGTACTTTGAATTGAGTGAAATGCATCCGATCTGCTGAGACCATCACAATGTTATCACTTAACTCATCCAGAACCATAGTAAAGTCCTTGTATGAAATAAGTGTATTAATAAAAGTGATTTGGTTGTGCTGTATTACTTCTGCTTTAGTTTCTCCTGTGGGCATCATGGGTGTGGTTGGCTCTTGAATGATGTTGCTTGTTGTGTTCCTTATCAGAAGATAAATGTTGACTGAATGCAAATCTCTTCTTTTCTCATGCAATGTTATTAATCTATGCTTTATTCCTGAGCAGGCAGGCAGAGGCCCTGAAGGCTGACATGACAGGTATGGTCCATCAGTTCAGTTTCTTCTTTTGTGTAGTGTGGTATAAACATATAGTCGTCATCATCAACTATATATTTGGAAATCTCTTCCATATCAAAATATTCATATGCAAATATTTAAATATCTCCTTCAGTTTTTTTAACAGTAGTAATAAGGAGTTGAATTATGTTATTGGAGTTGTTGATGTGATTTATGATATTGCTCGCAGTCTGTTGCTGTTTCATATTTGTCATCCTATCCTTGTCATTCTGGTAACCATGGCATTGAATGTGGTTACTAGGACGTCTTTCTCTGAAGTATCTGAAAGGCCCCCATAGACAGTGTCACGTTTAACAGGGTGTTTGCAGAATTATCCGTTTAACATGTTCCTCCCTGCGTGTCGTGCAGATTCAAAGCTCGGAGCGGCAGAAGTCTGGACATCACGACAGGCTCTTCAGGACTTATACCAAAAGATGCTGGTTACGGACCTGGAGTACGCCCTGGACAAGAAAGTGGAACAGGATCTGTAAGAATGCTAAAAATACACATGGATTCATATTCATTACATGCATGAGAAGGCATGCCTGCCGCAAGAGTTCGTTCGGAACATAGATCTGCAATATCCAATGATTTCATACAGCTTTCCTGTAGCCTAATGTAGGGGTGGGCGATATAGCTTCAACATAGTATCACGTTATCTCAAGAATATTTGCAGCCATGATATTTGTGACGATATAGAAAAAACCGTGGAGCAATATTTTATTGGTTATAGCAGCTGTATTTATTAGTGCAAACAAAATAAATGCCCATTTTTCATCCTTTTGTCATACGGTGGCAGCAGCAGCATTATAGTGCGATAGTGACTCCGAACAGAGTCCCGATCCGATACCTCCAGGTATATGAAGGTTATTAAAATATTACTATTAGCAGTTCAGCATTCTATAAAAGATAGCCTAACATATTGTCGCAAACATAATGACAGAATTCGTCTTTTCAACTAATTCAAATAGATGGATAAGATTAAACATTAAAATGGCCGTCTTTATCAACGAGCTATAGTTTACATGCTTTTATTGCAGTTTGTCCTCGTGAGGAGACAGAATAGCAGAGCTTCATTTGACACTGCCTCAAAACTAAAATACTCCAACACAATACTCAGTGGTTAAAACATGGCACTAGCAACGCCAAGGTCATGGGTTCGTCGATCAAAGGGATTGCACATAGTCAGAAACAAATGTGTAGTATAATGCAATGTAAGTCGCTTTGGATAAAAGCGTCTGCCAAATGCATAAATGTAAATGTTGTTAACTGTAATTGAGTTTTCTTAACACTTGTGTTTCCAGCTGGAACCATGCTTTTAAGAATCAAATAACAACACTACAGAGTCAAGCTAAGAACAGGGCCAACCCCAATCGAAGTGAGGTGCAGGCCAATCTCTCCCTGTTTCTCGAGGCAGCTAGCGGATTCTACACACAAGTAAGTGCTTTCAGGCTTTTGTGTAGGGATGCAACAATTCGGTACATATCTCGATATTTTGAACGAATTCAAAATGAAACATTACTTTTCAAAATATTAACAATTTCAGTAGTTTTTTGTCGCACATACAACTTAATAAAGAATGTTAACATTTGAAGGCTTCACTGAACCTTCTGTGCTGCAGGTTTGTTATTGAGTGTCAATTTTCATTTAGTTTTAGTCATAGTCTTTTGACTATAATGTCATTTAGTATATTTTAGTCATCCCCATCATTGTTATCATTTTTTTCCCCTTTCTCTCTTTGTAATATGGACCATTATTTACTAAATAAATACTAATAATTATATTTTTAGTCGATGAAATCTACATTATATTTAGTCTGCTAAAATATATCTGGTGTAACTAATTTATTTGGTGTAATTAAATGTTCCATACAGAGATTGAACTGTTTTTATCTCATTTATTTTACTCAAACCCTATTGGCTCGTCTCTGGATCGGCACTGTCTTTGCTTGAGACCGTAATAGAATTGAACATCATATCGTAAAATATCCCCATCTCTCCACAATCGCAATGTCATGTCATTTTTTCCTAAAAAATTACGTTCTGCAGGAGATCCAATTTGTTTCTGTTTTTTTCAGCTGTTGCAGGAGCTGTGTACAGTGTTTAATGTGGACCTGCCTTGCCGTGTGAAGTCGTCACAGCTTGGCATCATCAGCAATAAACAAAGCAGCACCAGCGCCATAGTGACGCCCCAGCCAAGCTCCTGTTCCTACATCTGCCAACACTGTCTCGTCCATCTTGGAGATATCGGTGAGCTTGCTCCAAAATGAACATTTGTGTAACGTATTTCCGTTTGGTTAAACATCATAGATGTGTGGCTCTGAAATATGTCATGTATAATAAATAAAAATGGCTATTAATGTTATGCACTAAAGAATTTGATTGGTTTATTTGTTGTTTTATGCAATCCACAGCACGCTATCGTAACCAAACCAGCCAGGCTGAGTCGTACTACAGACACGCAGCTCAACTTGTTCCATCTAATGGTTTGTGTCTGATTATTATATTTTCACACGTCCTCAGACACACAGTTTACGAATAGAAATAAAAAGAATAAAACCTGATGTTTTTACTCTTTCAACTTCCAGGACAACCATACAATCAGCTGGCCATACTGGCTTCCTCCAAAGGAGATCACCTCACAACAATCTTCTACTACTGCAGGAGCATTGCTGTCAAATTCCCCTTTCCTGCTGCATCCACCAACCTGCAGAAAGCTCTTTCCAAGGCCCTTGAGAGGTCAGATGATATTCCTAATGGGCCTGGAGACATGTATAACTTTCAACTGACAGGCTTTTACATTTGTGTGTATATATATTTATACAAATGTACAAGCCTGTCAGTACTGTTAGTAGTACATTTTAAAATGAACTCGCATTGAATCTTGAAGTCTTAACAAACAATGATTTGTTTGTTAATGCTTCATTCTTGTGTCTCCTTTAACCTTGTACAGCCGTGATGAGGTCAAAGCAAAATGGAACGTGTCTGATTTTATCAAGGCCTTCATCAAGTTCCACGGTCACGTTTATCTCTGCAAAAGCCTGGACAAGCTCAACACCCTGAGAGAGAAGCTGGAAGAGCAGTTTCAGGTATGGCCAAAAACGCTAATGGTTGACCTCATCACTGATGACTCCAAAACTGAAACATTGTTGACGGATCATCTTTCCATGAGTTCTTCTGACATTGTTCATAAATTGCCCTACAGAGACTGATTCTCCAGAAAGCCTTCAGCTCCCAGCAGCTGGTGCACATCACGGTGATAAACCTCTTTGAACTGCACCACCTTCGGGACTTCAGCAACGAGGCGGATGAGCAGAGCTACAGCTCGGATGAACAGATCAGCTGGATCCAGCTCCTCGGCCTCTTTAGTACGCCCTGCCCTATGTTACTGATTTCTAGGGAGTGATTGTATTTAGTAAAGTGACGATTAGACCGTCAGAAGTAACAAAGTATCACAAGCTGCAGTTTGGGATGATCTTGTAACGGAATTGTTTCTTCCCTTAGTGTCTTTCCTGGGAGTGATGCTAAGCCGTGCTTTGCTTAATAAGAACCGAGAGGAGATCACGGGGGAGTGCCCGCTCCCTGCTATCAAAGTGTCACTGGATTGGCTGAGGCTGAGGCCCAGCTTGTTTAGTGAAAGTGCCGTGGACAAGCGACAGCAGTAAGAAGCTTTTTATCTTCATACGTTATGTTTGCAGAAGCCCATCATTAAATACTGATCTCACACATTTCTGAAAAAGCTCTTAGCATAACTGATATTTAATATGGTTCATCCTGAGCCGATATTCTGAGCTATTGAACGTTGTGAAAATGACACATCTTTGGCATCTCGCAGCATCTGGCCGTGGCTGGTGTCCATTTTGAACAGCTTTCATCCGAAGGAGGAGGACGTGTCAGATGCATCAGGTATCGCATGCTTACATTGGAAAAAGATTCTGAGGGTAGTAGCTTAAGTCCACTGCTAATGTTGTGACTGTATTTCACAGTGATTCCTCTGCCTGAGGAGTTTGAGCTGCAAGGCTTTCTGGCCCTTCGGCCCGCACTACGGTAACCCTTCCTTGACCTTTTTTGATTTTCTTGCTGGCATAGTGCTTTTTCTTCTGTTAGCTGTATTTGATGTATTAACGTTGTTGTTCATGAACATTCCAGGATGCTAGATTTCTCTAAAGGACACCAGGGGATGGTGGTTGGCAAAGAGAGCCTGTTAGTTCATGCTCGACACCAGAGACTTGTCAGCCTAGGCAAGTGGGTGGCTGACAACCAATCACAGTGAGTCTCTGCTTCTCTTTTGTTTTCTTTTACTCATGGCTTAGTTCATCTTTCTTTCAGTTTCCATGTAACATTACATTCTGCTTTCTTTTAACGTCTATATCTCTGTTATGTGCAAGTGGGAGTTCCCAATAGAGATACATTATAAGGTTGATTCTCACGAAATCTCGGTTTCAAGATGTTACATAAATTTCCTAAATACATTCGCATTAACAAATTTCCAATATGAAATGTTTAAAAGAATGCGTTACAAACCTTTTACTGACCGTTTAACTTGATTTCCAAACATTCAAAATGTCCATTACCGTAACCATTTAAAACTGTCAATCCCATATAGCATGTTTTGCTAAATGAAACAAAGGGAAGCCATGATGCCCGAGCAAGATTTTATTAATCATACATAAATAATACATCAATGGATTCTATTTTAATAGAAAATTATACATGTATACATTTTTTTAACTGTAAATCGGTTTCAGTATTTCAGTAGAAAAAGCAATCGAATACTTGAATAATTCATTGTGCAAGGTAGAGAACACAGTTATTTTTATTACGACATGTTTTGTGTCACCGATTAAATGTTTAATAATAATATATTTATTGCCATAATATTTTTGAGAATGACCCATAGACATGCATGTGTACATATTACAGTAAACAATCTACAATGTATACAGTAAAGAATTTATTACACATATAGAGAACAACGATGTTTTGTCACAATATTTGTCTTTTTCCTATTATAAAAGGTTAGCCTTAAGTCATTTTAATGTTTTACCAAGAAAACATCCTCAAAGACATAGTGTGAGCAGTAATAAGGAATGCTTCATTGCAACAATAAATAAATAAATCGTCTGAATCTTCATGTACAGTTTTAAATGTCTATATATCATGCACCATCAAAGTTGAAAAGTCATAAAACGCATTCCAAATGGACCAAAATATACCATGTTTGTTACCATTTCTAAAGCAAGACATGAGGCAGTTTGGTTATCCAATGAGGACATGTCTAATTGTATTATATTTTCATGAACAGCCACCTAGATGTTTAGCCTCCAGCAGACAAACATTTCAGATATTTTACTGAGGAGGGCGATTTGATTTTGCCAACAGGTTGATCCAGTGTCGCATCAGTGATGGCCTTTTGCTCTTCATCACTGATATCCCTGAGATGGTGGTGGAGGAGCCACAGGAGAAAGACACACCTGTACTCCAGGAGTCCTCTAACGGAGAGCAGACCCCCAACGACAGCACCCAGGGCCTGAAGTCTGTCCTGTCAGCCGGGAAGAACCAGAACAGCGTGCTGGACGGCAGCGAGAGACCCGTGGTCACATTTAAAGAGAACATCAAACCCCGCGAGCTGAGCAAAGAGCAGATCAGGAACCAGCCCCAGAGGGATGCAGTGAAGGACAGAGCCGGCTTTAATAAAGGAAATGGAATTCAAGGGAAGAACGAGCAGAAGAAAGAGGGCAAGAGGAAGAGCGAGGTGAAGAAGAACAGTCATGATAAATCAACAGATGTAGGGAAACAGGTGCGATTCGTCCAAATTTCATTTCACTCAGTTAACCTCGAGTGTGACTATAAACTCGACTCTTGTTTTGTGTGAAGGTGAAGACTCAGACTGAGATGAGGAAGACACCAGTGTCTGAAGCGAGGAAGACTCCAGTCACACAGACTCAAACCACATGCTCATCTCAGTTTATTCCCATTCACCACCCTGGAGCTTTCCCTCCTTTGCCCAGCAGACCAGGTACACGCACGCACACACAAACACACACACACACACACACACACACACACACACACACTAAAGGTGTTCGACCTACATATTTACTTATCTGTGTTTGTGTTCTCAGGTTTTGCTCCACCTGCTTATGTAATTCCTCCTCCTGTGGCGTTCTCCATGAGCCCGGGCTTCACCTTCCCCGCAGGTGTTTCTGTCCCCGCCCCCTTCCTCCAAACCGCCTCCCACCCTCAGTCTGCCAATCAGGTACAGACGGGCAAACCCTCACACATTCCCTACAGCCAGCAGAGGCCATCTGGCCCAGGAGCCCTAAACCAGGGTCCTCCCCAGTCTCAACAGACTCAGCCTCCTCCCCTTCAGCCATCCCAGCAGGCCTTGCAACAGCCTGTTCAGCTACAAGTACAACAACAACAGCAGCAGCAGCAGCAGTCGCCCACCAAGCAGAGCTCACAGCTGGGCAAGAGCCCGCCGCATCTTCACAGCATGCCGCAGGTAATGCCATGTGTTTGTGCTGAGGTTTTCCAGACAGGATCTAATTACCGTGGTTACTGCTTGAATCGTGAATGCTGCTGCTAATAATCGTTCTTTTTGTCTCTGTAGCCTTTCATGCAGGTGACCGAGCAGGCTGGTCAAATGTGGAACCAGCACCAAAATCAGCCCAGCATGCAGAAAATGCCCATGCAGATGCCAGTCAAGCCGCCTTTCTTCATGCCCACCCAGGATCCCAGGAACCTCTTCGATCATCCCATGAGCATGCAGCCTCCTCAACCCAGCATGGACAAGAAGATGAAGTTTCCGGATGTCAAAGTGCAGGGTTTCTTTTGGGAGCCTTCGTACCACATGGGAGGAGAGGGCAGGGGTGGAATGGTCGACAGGATGGGCAAACGTCAGCCTGGAGTCTTCTGCCCCGACCAGGAGAACATGCCCAGGGGCCCTCCATATGAAGTTAGTCATTTAATTTACATTTCCGCATTTAAGCTTAATATAATACTGTCGTCCTTTATACTGCAGACATAGTAATATGAGTAGCGTCTACATGTGGATTGTATACAATACACGCATGACCTACTGTAGATTTCAAAATGGTTGGTCTATAACACACATTTGGTTTGTTTCAGCCATTTTCAAAATCGCTTTCAGACAGCTAAGAGTTGGGACATTTATATGCAAATGCATCACACGTTGACTTCACAATGCAACGTGATACACATCCGCTATTTCACATGCCATTTCAAACAATATTCACAGTATCCTGTAAGCTAGTATATCAGTGTGAACACAGGCTGCTCATTGGGGTTTTATTCCCTTTATTTGCGCTTTATACAGGTTTATCCCCTGTAATCTGTCATGACTTTGATTGTCATGGTTTTGGTTTTCCAGCATAAGCTGCAGATCATTTACAAATGCCTTCCATCTTATGGTAACTTCATCTCAGCGAGGTCTTGCTGACATGTGCATGCTTTCTGATCGTTCATCTTTTTTTCTCTAATGCGGCATCTGTTAAGACCTGTTCACTCCGAATGATAGTTACTACAGGGCTCAACATTAAGGATGGCCCGGGACCAGCATGAGAGACCCTCGGGCCTAGAGATGCTCTGATGCTAGTTTTTCTCTGCCGATCCGATTCCGATACTGAACTTACAAATATCGACCGACACCGATCCAAATCCGAAATCAGTTAATGTTTACCTTTTAAGGTTTAGAATGTTTGTAACTCACACAGTCATTAAATTAATCTGCTTTGTATATTCATGAAATGCATAAAAACTAAGATTAATAATATACACAGTATGACGAACATCTTTATTAAGAATTATTAAGAAGACTTTTCTTGTAAAATACTGCAAAATTTAAAATTGAATGAAATTAAATCGAGCTATCTGGAGTCATCTAATGACAATCTAAATTTTTTACGTATGAACATGCACGTTTGCAGACAGAAATATGTGCACATGCAAAATAGTACAAAAATATACCACAACTGTGTTTAAGGATAGTCTTCAAGTGACATTATCTGTTTTAAGGTTTACTTAAACAGCAATGGCAGGTTTTTTTAGGAATAGTAGCATAAGTTGGTTCCTTCTTTAACTTCTTTGCAGAACGTATAGGCATTTTACTATAAAAAAGAATGGCGCAATAACAGACAACTTTAAAAGAAAGTGAACTTATCTAAAATACAATTGAATAAACAAACACACATTTCTTAAGGGTCACAAAAACGCCTGAGAGAAATTTTTGAACCACGCCGTTTTAGTTAACCCAGTCGTTTGTGTCTTATTTATTCCATTCTTTATAATGATTAACAGCCATATAAAAAAATTAGACGTTTGTTATCGTGGCAGTTTTTGTAAATTGACAGCACTGCATTCTGAAAAAACTGCGTTTTTGCTCAAAAGGAAAAAGTAGTTTTTGTCTGCAATAAATAGCCCTCCAGTTTAACTTTCTTCGAACTTGAATGCAGCAATAACAACGATAAAAATGTAACCTAAAATGACCTGCATATTTTCAAAACAAAATATTATATAAAACAAAATAATAATAAGTAAAGCTATTGACCTACCTGTCTTGGGTCAAGCAAAGTGGCAACGGAGAAAAGTGGCTCATCCTCAATGTTACCGAGTCTTTCATTGACCGCTTGTAGTCCAGCTGTTTTCAATGTTCATCAAATAACGAAGGACTGATAAAATGATATCTTTTAGTAAGAGTTTATCTACATTCATTCAAAACACTGATTATTTGTATATTTGCTACAAAATACTTTGATTACTTATTTTATCACTTCGTTGTTAGTTATTAAAAATTTCTGTGAGTTAGGCTAATTGTTTTTATGGTATTATGGTACCTTATTTATTTAGATCACATAGATAAAACAACAAACAAAAAATAACTAGACAATATTATTTATTTGTAAAGTTTTTGGTGGGGCCAGTAAAAATGTGTCTCACTTGACCAGTAATGACCAGTAGAAAATGCACCAATAGTAATTTCTCTGCCGATATTGATACAGATTCTGAAGAGGAAATTATATTTCTTAACTTTATGAATGTTATTAATTCATGTAATGACAGTTAATATTGAATATCAAACTGGTTAGGTTTCTTAACATTTTCTACATACAGAGCACAAATTCATTGGCTTTTTTTATATATAACGGCAGATGGTGTGAAAATTGCTTTTACTGACCGATACCAATTATTGGCCGAGAAATCGGTGGATCTCTAGCACAATTGTAAAGATTAGAAAAATTTGATTTTTTATCAAATAAAACCATAAAAATCATTTAAAATTGAACAGGTTTATGCATTTGAAACGTGTGCTTAAAACGAGCAAAATCTGTTTATTTGGACACTAATATAGTTATCGTTTTTGGTGTGAACAGGCCTTAACTCTACAGTAAAGATATCAGTACAGGACACAAGTGAGAGAGATTTATTTTCAGGTGCTATTGTGTCTTTTACTTGAATAAAACCACATTTACACCCCACAAATCTAGTTTGGCGCATTCTTGTTGGCCAACAAAGTGATTGCAGTGAATTTCTGAGCCTTTTGATTGGCTGAAGCAGAAATCAGGGTGAAAATGGAGCAGATCTTCACGAGCTTCCTATTTTCTTACATCCTGTTTCTCTCATCTCTCTTCCCTCTTTTTTCCTCCTTCCCCGTTGTTCTTCGTCTCTCACTAGGACAACAAGAGCTCCCCTCTTCTGCCCCCAGACCTGTTAAAGACTCTGGCAGACTTTGAGGAGGAGGAGGAGCTTCTCTTTACTAAACCTCATGATTTCTACCAGGCCTTGGCTGGTCCTCTTAGCTCTGCTCCTGGAAGAAACATCTTTGTATGTAGCTCTCCTCCTATAATGTTATCAGCCTGGAGTGGATGGAGTTTTTCATTTGTTTATGAAACGAATCCTGTAAAAACTGTCAGTCATGTTAGACACACCCATTTATTCTGTAATACTTTGTGAGATTTTAAGTTGGATAGAATACAACTTTAGATCTAAACGTGGTTTAAGAGAATCTTGAGATACGGATTCAGTCAAGTGTGTCCAACGTTTGGACTGATAGTCTGTGTATGTAAATATGTATAAGTAATAAATGACTATGACAGTATTCTGCTCAGAAATGACCTGATCTTATCTGTATATTTCAGTTTTGGAACTTGAATTTGTTTTGATGTGGTTAAAATGGTTTTATTACTTTTTTCTCTGTAGCTGCCAAGTCAGTCAAGGCTGGACAGTGGATCTGATGTGATCGGTCAGTCCTCTCTTCTCCCCAGATTTTCCATTCAGGTAAACCTGCTGTGCTCAAAAACACATATTTACTTTAGTCCTCCCTTGTGTTATGACTCTAAAGAGTCACCAGGTGGCAGTGTTTTAAACATTTTTAGTTTGATGGTTTTGAGGTGGATTTGTTATCACTTATGGATCATAAAGTCATTGGCAAAAGTAACTATAGATGTTTTTGCCAGTCCAGTTCTGGCTTACAGAATTTTATGATCCCCTCTTCTCTCCATTATCATCTGTCATCTCACCAATATAGTAACAATATAAGCGACACAAATTCTGATAAATAAAACATTCCTGCAAATGATGCCAATCTTTTCACAGGAGAGCTACCAGAACAACAGCATTTTTAGCGAGGCCTACGGTAAAAACATGCCCCCTGCTGCTAAGCCAGACGCACCCATGATGCACCAGGAGCCCTCTCTTTACTCCCTGTTTGAAGGAACTCCATGGTCCCCCTCACTTCCTGCTAGCTCTGGTATTTAAAATGATTCATTTAGTTATTTCATCCGTTTGTGCAACAAAGTAACGCAGAGAAATATGAATAAAACACAAATCATTTCTAACCTCTATTGTTTTTAACAGATCACTCAACACCAGCCAGTCAGTCCCCTCACTCTTCCAACCCGAGCAGTCTGCCTTCGTCCCCTCCCACCCACAACCACAGCTCCTTGCCCTTCTCCAACTTCGGCCCCATTGGGACGCCCGACAGCAGAGACCGCCGGGCACCTGACCGCTGGAAAGCTGACAAGACCGGTAATACTGCCAGTCATCTCACTGAGTGCATAAAGGCTAATGGTTCAGTCAAATGATGATGCTGGCTCTTACGAGGAGGAATGTAACTATTCTGGTTGTTTTATATTCACTAGGTGTGAGTGGCTTTGGGTTGGACTACCTGCCTTCGGCTTCGTCCTCATCTGTGTCAGAGAACAACAGCTGGCACCAGGGGGCGCCAACCAACAGCTGGGCGGCCCAGGACATGCCAATGGAGGATTCCTCTACTGTCCTCCTTGACAGTTTTAAGGTACTGTGTGATTTCCCCATGCATTTTTTCTCTTACACATAAAGTTTCTGCAGATATCAAGCTTCATATATTTGTAAAGCATCCTTGAAACATCACAATAGCTCAATAGGCATTTTGTGATTTATAGTTTGTTGTTTTCAGATTTATTATTACGCTTTATTGAAAATAAAAAAAAACTATAGAATTTGGTAAAATTATTGTTAGTAGTACACGTAATAATCACATGTTTTAATTTGACCTAAACACATAACTATAAATAGTAGGGATGTAACTGTATCAATGCTTGCAATATCTTAAAAGACAAATAAAGACTTTGAAATGCAATGCTGCAATGATGTGTGTGTATATATTTTTTTAACTATATGTTCTATACATTAAAATTAAAATTTCGGAAATATATATATTTTAATATACATTAAATATATACATAAGTATAGTACTTTATTTGATTAAGAGATGTTTTAAGTTGAAGTAGTTTTAAGAAAATCTTGATTCGGGGATCGCACTGGAATGTCACGCGTTCATGTTTCCGTTCCTCTTTCTCTTTACGCAGTCAATCTGGTCGAGCTCTATGATGCAGCCCGGTCCATCTGCGCTGGAGCAGCTCCTGATGCAACAGAAACAGAAGCAGCAGCGCGGCCACGGCAACATGAACCCGCCACACTGAGAGTCCACAGGGAAGAAGCACTTGTGTGAAACACGATTCAACGGAAGAGGTGAACCACCACAAGCTCCAATCGGAAATTTCCAGCATTACCTGCGCGTGGAGGCTGGAGACGGCGAACGATGCGAAGCGACAGGCTCCAAACGAACAGCTCGCCTGACCGACGGGGGACGTGCAGCCCTCTTACTCTCCTCCATCTCACTCACTCTGTCTGTCTCTCTCCCCGTGCCTCTACGGCGACGAGGGCGTGCGAGCGTCTGACCCGTCACGCCGCTCAGCACGTAGCCGCTGCAGAACACTGACTCTGAGGGAAACAACCTTCCTCTCTGATTGCCACCTCACTTCCTCTGGGGGTCAAAGGTCATTCTCCTGTCTCATCCGGACTCCTTGACTGCAGACTCTGGACTTAGATGCCCTCATGCCGCCCGCTTAAACGGCTCTGTGTTACCGACACACAGAGAAGGTGTTTGTGCACGTGTGTGTCAGAAAAGGATGTTTAGTGGTGGGCAGGAGTGGCACCACGAGGGACAAAAAGAAAGAAGGACTTTTTCGCTTTTTATTCCAAATCTGGATTCATTTTCTCAGAGGAGGGAACTGTGTCGCTGTGTAAAAAAAACCAAGAAAAAGTTGGATGAATGAAGGATGAACGTGTTCTTCTAGAGAGCACGCTGGGATATTAGAAGATAGATTGACACATGGATTACGATGTTGTCATGTACAGTCTGATTTGTAAGAAGTGTTTGGAGAACGGGACGGGGAAAGTCTCATGTTGGAACCATTATGAAGCTTATAGCTACATTAAAGCTCGATCAGTATCAGACAGAGCTGGGGTTAGACTATAGATGTAGGACGTAGTATCATTAGCTTCAAGAGACTGCAATTATTAACAATACTGTATTTCGTGACTTGTTCTGTAGCAGTTTTAGCTCTCTGAAATATTATTCAGTAAATATGTTCAATAGTTAACTGCTAACGGGGGAGTTCATTATGTGCCGCCCCTATTTCTTGCTCCTTCCTGTTTTTTTGAGCATCTTTATGCTAGCTTACATGCGTGACGCGTCTTTCGTTCATGTTCTGCCTTTTAATGGTTTTATCAGCTCTCTTTGTGCCTGGTCTGTGTTTTCTCTTTTCCTTTTGTTGTTTTTTGTTCCGTTTCGTTTTAATGGATTGTTCACATCGCTATCATGGTTGGCACTGTTGGGAAGTTAATAGCTAGACAAACAGGGAGACTGAATATACAATCTCCGCAGCCGCCGTACACAGTTCAAAAGCCACTGAGAACTCTCCATAGCCGCCAACTGCGCTTAGGCTAAAGAAAGACATCCGACAGGACTGTAGAACCGCAAGCGTGCTAGTTACGCTAACTTTTACCGCTGCGCTTAGCACTAAGAAACAGGAGGAAGAGCGTTAGCCCTGCTGCTTTACTCTGTAATGTTCTTGTAACATATATCATTGGCTGCCTCTGGGTAGCGGCCCAGGCTGTAATGGTTTCTCTCATACTGATTTTTCAGTAGATGATATAGCACTGAGTTGACCTTTTAAGGATCTCTGAGCTTTTTGGTTGGTAGAAATGTTTCGGGGCCAGGGGTTAGCGTTGAATAGGCTGGGATATGTATACAAATGTTCACAGTGGATATTTCTTCCTGGTTAAACCGCAAAAGCGATTTTCGTTCGGCGAAAGGTTATACGACAGATGTAATCTCTTGTATGATGAGAATAAAGCGTGTTTTTATTTTTGAGTAGAGAACATTTTATCAAAGACAAACTTTAAATGACGTGTCTATTTGCCGTGTGATTGTGCTTATCTCTTGTTGCATTTAAAATCGTATAAAAAATAGAGGTATAAATAATCAAAGGAACCTTAGAAGTTCAGTTTAGGTCAAAGTAAACATTTGAAAACGTTTCGACGGGAGCCTCGGGCCCCGTACTTTTTTCCTTTTAGAAATGTTCAACATGGCGTTTCAGAAGTCTGTGCTCTGATTGGTTGGTCGCTGTGGATGCCTAACATTCTTTTATTTTGGATGGACTTGTGGTGCACAGTCTTGTGAATGTGCTTTAGTTTTGGACGCCCTGTATCTCACTGCATTGTAAATGTGGATTCCCCTGTTGTCCAGCATCCAACTTTTAACTGTGGCTTCTGTAGTGATGTACATTACTATGCTGATCACAAGGACAACAGCCTTGCGCCTTTGCGCCGTAATATAACATTCCAATGGTAAAGCTAAAAAAAACCCCCAGAAAAAACAGCCAGCTTTTTACAGCAACTGCACAGGTAAATTTACCACTAAGTAAAGTTCTCCCAACCTTAAGTTCAGTCTGCCACTCCTGAAATTCTGCATGAAATACATCGGTCAGAATGCCTTGTGTTTTGGATGAAGGAGATATCGGGTTAAGTTCTTTGTTTGTTTTTTTTTTAAGCAGAATTTGTCAGGGAATGATTGGGGGTGAGGATATCTCCTTCTATAATGGGCTTGATTTGTGTTCTTGTCTTTTTGTGGACACTTATAAATGCTGACATCAGCTATGCCTTTAATAAAATAAACCATGTCCTCATATATGAAGTCCACGAGTCTGTTTTTGTTCTACAGGGGTACCACGTGATAATACCAAGTTACTTTCATGTATACCACCGTAGTACTAAAAGTCAAGTACCATGTAAATGATATGGTGTTCCAAGTGCTTTCGAGAAAACCATGTGTCAAAACACCTACAATTTTACTTTATATTCCAAGTTTTACATAATAAATGTAATTTATGAATTGTACTGGAAGAGTTCCCTAATGTTATTTTTGGGATATTTCGATTCCAAAGAGTTTATTTGGTCTATATAGTATGTTACATGCTGTATTTTGCGAGTATCCATGTGTTTCGAGATCCATTAAACTACTGTAGGAGGAAACTGAACTAAAGTTTACTGTAAATCACAGACATGTGCATTGTGAGCTTTGTGTGCTCTCTAGAAATGTTTAGAGAATGGATTTTCCTCCCTCAGCCTCTCACCCGCTTCCTGACAGGAAACCAGAATGGTTTGAGATCAGCGTACCACATATACCAGCTGTCTTCTTATCTTTCCCCTCAATGCAAACTCCATTGAACCGTTTTTGTAGCTGAATATTTCAGTGTGTATCGTACCACACTGAGTGAAACGACCAAAAGCCCTTACATAAACTCAATATGCATGTACAGGATGTTTCCTACTGGGTTTTTATTCTGAGCCTCAGTTGTTACCTGACAACCGAAGTACTTGGTTATTGGTGTATAGTATGTAGCTTGGTTATTGTTTGTACAATATAAAGCTTCTTCATTCCTGTATTGGCACGCATACTGTTCTCACATGCCAATAATAATCACAACACTAATCTGTACTTTATTACTGCATGCCAGTATTGCAAGTTGATAAATTGAACTATATAACATTTAATTAAAGTAGAAATGACTAGAAATGATAAAATGATTGAATTCATTTTGCTTTCTTGCCAACGGGTAATTTGTTAGTCAAACGACTTCACTTTACATATTAAATGCATAAAAAAAGTTGACCGCTACTTAAATGTTAATGTATTTAATCTATCATGTCATGATAAAGTTATATCATACGTCATTTCCATATCATGGTCATTTTCCCTCTAGCTTGGGCACAAACGCTCAATAAAGCTGCTTGTTTTTATGTTAAATTCTACACAGTACACAGTACATGCAATTCCTACATCAGTCAATGGAGCCTGACTTTCAAAAACTGTGTCAATTGATTTGGTAGCGTAATGCTACTCAGTTTTACATGTTTAAAACATTCCTACAGTTGTCGTTTTTTTGCCGCATGTTGACGTAGTTTCTACAACTGGAAACTGAGGGTCGTGCGGAGCATGCGACAAATGCAAGGGAGACAAGGGACGGGTCATTATTTCTTTGGATTTGCACATTCTTAGGAACATTTGGGAGAATATAAGTACACAACTGCATGAAATACATCAGACTCTGTAAGTGAATTTTGGATATTTCATAATAATATGATTCCATATTGTGGCTTTCAATTAATTTCTTATAAAAAAAATTGTATACTGCAGAATTTTGCTTCACCATGATTAGAACTTCAGTAGCCACTTTCCACCGGATAAGCACACGAGCGTGGTCATATGTCCCTGTAACAGCCAAAGAAGATTTGAGTGACCTCTGTGATTTATGTGTTTAATGCTGCATTTAAATGTGAATGTAGATGTGTTGTCTCGCTGTTTATCCAACACAAATGATCCTCAATTTATTAACGGTACTATTAGACAAATTAAATAGTTCTTATGTTTAAATACTTACTTAAATATGTTAATCTACGCACGAAGTGAACATTCCAGGGAACGCTTTTTTTTTTAAAGATTGAAAGAGCGTCCATAAGTGTAGACTGTTTATAGCATTGTGTTAGTTTTTTACTTCTGCCGATTGTATATCTGCTTCACAAGTGTTCATTTGTAAAGATTATCTTGATAGACAAAAGTCAATAACTTTGCTATTCATTCACTTTCGGCTTTACAACATGGCAGACTGATTACTTTCACACGGCAACACTACACACAGATAAAATGTCATTTTAAGGACATTGTAATATTTACTCTTTAAGCTTTTTACTTATTCCGTTGAAGCTTTTGGCTTATTATCTGACATTTGTGAATTTGCTGAAAGTAATAAGTACTGTATACAGTATAAAGCCAATTAAGGAGTAGTAGATATACACAAATATGGCATCGGAGATGTATATGACTTCCTTTGTAAGGTTAAGCCAAATATGCAACATACAGATAGCATACATTAATCCAAATACAGTCAGCTAAAGGATTATTAGGAACACCTGTTCAATTTCTCATTAATGCAATTATCTAATCAACCAATCACATGGCAGTTGCTTCAATGCATTTAGGGGTGTGGTCCTGGTCAAGACAATCTCCTGAACTCGAAACTGAATGTCAGAATGGGAAAGAAAGGTGATTTAAGCAATTCTGAGCGTGGCATGGTTGTTGGTTCTAGACGGGCCAGTCTGAGTATTTCACAATCTGCTCAGTTACTGGGATTTTCACGCACAACCATTTCTAGGGTTTACAAAGAATGGTGTGAAAAGGGAAAATCATCCAGTATGCCACAGTCCTGTGGGCAAAAATGCCTTGTTGATGCTAGAGGTCAGAGGAGAATGGGCCGACTGATTCATGCTGATAGAAGAGCAAGTTTGACTGAAATATCCACTCATTACAACCGAGGTATGCAGCAAAGCATTTGTGAAGCCACAACACGCACAACCTTGAGGCGGATGGGCTACAACAGCAGAAGACCCCACCGGGTACCACTCATCTCCACTACAAATAGGAAAAAGAGGCTACAATTTGCAAGAGCTCACCAAAATTGGACAGTTGAAGACTGGAAAAATTATGCCTGGTCTGATGAGTCTAGATTTCTGTTGAGACATTCAGATAGTAGAAACCGAATTTGGCGTAAACAGAATGAGAACATGGATCCATCATGCCTTGTTACCACTGTGCAGGCTGGTGGTGGTGGTGTAATGGTGTGGGGGATGTTTTCTTGGCACACTTTAGGCCCCTTCGTGCCAATTGGGCATCGTTTAAATGCCACGGCCTACCTGAGCATTGTTTCTGACCATGTCCATCCCATTATGACCCCCCTTGTACCCATCCTCTGATGGCTACTTCCAGCAGGATAATACACCATGTCAAAAAGCTCGAATCATTTCAAATTGGTTTCTTGAACATGACAATGAGTTCACTGTACTAAAATGGCCCCACTGTCACCAGATCTCAACCCAATAGAGCATCTTTGGGATGTGGTGGAACGGGAGCTTCGTGCCATGGATGTGCATCCTACGAATCTCCATCAACTGCAAGGTGCTATCCTATCAATATGGGCCAACATTTCTAAATAATGCTTTCAGCACCTTGTTGAATCAACGCCACGTAGAATTAAGGCAGTTCTGAAGGCAAAAGGGGGTCAAACACAGTATTAGTATGGTGTTCCTAATAATCCTTTAGGTGAGTGTATGTTGATAATATTGAATGTCATCGGTTCACACACAGGTGAATGACAGCTATTCACGATACATGCCAATGTATACCAATGGTTTTTGCCATTTTTATAATAGAATTATACGTTAATCAAGTGCTATATATCTGGGATGGCTTAATGGTGAAAGAAAAGGTATTAGAAAAATATTTTGGTGGGATTTAAATATTCAGTTAACACGTAAAAGGTTTTGGTTATGTTACAAAATATAGTAATATTTGTGGTAAGCATATCAATAATTATTATAATATTGTTCATTTCAAATATATTATTTTTTAACGGACAGTTGTTCATTACCATTTACTTGCATACTACAAGTGCATTTTAAAATAAACACTTTGAAAATGTATAGTGTTAAAACTGTAAACTGAAGCATTTTCTAGAAAGAAAAGTTTGCAGCCAGCACTTTGCCCTCACAAAAGTTTTTCTAAAGGTATTTCACTTGCTTTTCTGTTAGCTATTTCACACAGCAGAAGGCTGTGGTGGGTTTTTGTTGAGAAGTGTGTCAGTGTGGATTGGGGTACCACAGTGATTCATTTCTGGTTTGGACTCGTACAAAAACCTCTGCTTGAATGACACAGAGCTCAAACGCCTCTCGCTGCTCGAAACCATTCTGTCTAGACTGCTCTGGATTTTAAAATACCTAAAGCGAGAGAATCCATAACTTTTTAGGAACACATCATTTATATTTTACATAAGGAAGCCGTGTTTCTCTCATTTTGACACTAGACAGCCTTTCCACATAGTGTTTTAATCCAGCAGGTAGATTTTGTGCCGGCGATTTCTGTCGTGGGGGGACTACCACAGTGACACATTTTCCATTGTGACCTGTACAAAAACTTAAAGCACGATTATATCGTATTATTAACTAGATTTGTGGATTTAAACATCAACAACATTTTGACTGAACGACTGGACCATCACAGGTTGAATTCTCTCGGTTTTGTTGTCTCTTTTTCGTAAGTTTTCGTTGCAGCTACATGCATGTGTTTGAAAGGGAGCAGGCAAAGAATGAACATGGCTGTACACCATCAACTGGAACTACTGCTCGAAGAAACTAAACCGGATTTATCCAACTGGATATTTTACATCATCAGTTCAAATCCTCTTATAATGTTTTTTGGAGGTGTTGGGATGATTTCTGTCATGGAGGGATATTGTGAAAGGGCTGAATGAAGTGCAGATCCCCTCACCTTTGGAGATCCCATCCATCTCACCGTTATACCAAGTAAGTAGATGAACTTTCAATATTTTTGCAATGCACTTCTTCAACCCATGCAGTGAAAACATGCATTTTGATAAGTTAGTATTGGCTCATGGGGCTGGGTTAGGTCCATTTGTTAGTCTCAGTATTGATGCCGGTTCTAAAGCGTTTTTGTTAGTCGTACGCTAGCCGTGGATTTTTATACACTGATCCTTTAACATTCGGACAGCCGATATCCCTCACTGTCGTGCCAAGTAAGTAAATCACCTTTCAATATTATTACAATGCACTTCTTCAAGGAGGAATTTCCATCGGTTAGATTTAGCTCATGGTGCCGGGTTAGTCTCAGTATTAATGTCGGCTAGCGTTTTTGTAAGGTGTACGGGAGCCGTGCATTTTCAGCTACTGATCCTTTAACATTCGGACAGCCGATATCCCTCACTGTCGTGCCAAGTAAGTAAATAACCTTTCAATATTATTACAATGCACTTCAACCCATGCAGTGAAAGGAGGAATTTCCATCGGTTAGATTTAGCTCATGGTGCCGGGTTAGTCTCAGTATTAATGTCGGCTCAGTGGCGTTTTTGTAAGGTGTACGGGAGCCGTGCACTTTTAGCTACTGATCCTTTAACATTCGGACAGCCGATATCCCTCACTGTGGTGCCAAGTAAGTTTTTCTGTTTAAGCTTCTACAATGTGCTAAAATGTGCATGGGTTAAAAACTCAAATTTCAGGTCTCTGGTAGTTAGTCTTGAATTGATGCGTGTAGCTTAAAATGATCACAAACGGATGCTGATTCTGTCATTTTATTGTTTAATGTTTTCTGCATGAAGTGGTTGCAAGGACTGCATTAAAAAATGACAATATCTTATTCTGTTTGTGTTCAACTTTGTTGTTTTGTAAAGCTGCTTTGATGCAATGCAAATTGTGAAAAAGTAAATTAAACTGATCATGTTTATGTATATGTCAAATTCGGTTAATGTTAAATGTAGAAATGCAAATCTTGTGTATGTTTTCTTTGGTCTGCTTCATCATCCCGTGTGCAGAAAATAGTCTTGCCGAAGGATTGAAAAACTCCTAAAAACTCTTAATTCTTCTTTCCACAGCAGGTGTACCGAATACTCCTCCGACTCTGTCCATCCTGTTACCTGTAGAAGGTCAAGGACCAGATATCTGTCTGGCCGCCGGGTTTTTCCCAAAAGAAAAGAAAATGATTCTAAACGATGACAATGAAAACGGTTTAGATACCAGCAATGCCGCCTTGTTCCAGGCCACCAAAACCTATTACTATGCTGGTTTCAACAAAGAGAGTATTCAAAACTGCAAAGTGGATGAAATAGAGACTACCAAAACTCAACTTAGTTCCGTGACAGGTTTGTACTTAAGTTTGTTTTAATATGGCTTAAAACGTTAAACATTGGATTTATTTATTAGCATTTAAAAAAAACTTTGTTCTGGATAAATGTTTCTCTGCAGCTAAACCGTCTGAGAAAAAGAGTGTTCCACTGTCTTGTCAACCGAGCGCTTCTAATAGTTCAGTTTCCACAAACAATGGTTAGTAATAAAATACACGTCTTATTTCTTATCACGTCACATTTGTTGCAAGATATATCAGTACGGATATGTTATACATTCTGCATTTGAATTATTATTTTATAATATACAGGTAGATATATATATATATATGTGTATAATTCAAAGTAGGTTTAATATGATTTACTATTTTGTTTTTAGGAGATCCTAAAATGAACTCCGTGACCCTACTTATGACAGGTCTGAGAATTCTGCTTGCTAAATGTGTTGCAGTCAATGTATTGATGTCTGTCAAGGCCTTCATAGTTTAGAAGATAAATATGAATTCAGCCCATTGGAATGTTTATATCTAGCCACACTTTTCATGTCTTTTGTATTTAATGTTACATAGATCAAAATTATATGTAGATGTTTTGTAAACTTTCTTGACATTTAGATTAATTCCTGAATCAAACTGTAATGATGCTTTGGATTTATATTGCATCGAATGGTTTTGTTACAAATAAGTGAAAGGTAGAAATGGAGTAGGGTGTTTCTTTATTAATTTGTTTACAAAACGAACAATGTCATTTAACTTCTAGCTAGTGGTATTACAGTCTGTCAGACTTTTTGCTCCTTTGTGTCTATAAGATTGTTTTTATTTCAAATAAAACTTTTACTCAAACAAAAACGTCTGTTGCATAAGAGTATGTTTAAACCACAGTTTCAACAGCACATTCGTGGCAGAGACACACTCAACCCACACTTTCAGATAAAGATCTACTGCTCGCTTTGGCTTCCAAGAAATTGTGCTTTGTGACTTTTTTCCACCGTGTGAGAGACAGCTGTGCAAAAGCCACAATTTGTGAGGTCTTTAGATGACTTTTTTTACGTAAATAAACGTAATCAATAATAAGTCCATCAATAAAAAATGGTCGCGCCACTTTCTTAGGCTGTTGATCCATTTTTATAAAACACAAGTTCAGTGTTGTAAGGTCACTAGTTTTTTATATCAAGTTAAAAATCACCTAGTTTTGTCAACGCATTACTTTGTTAATTCAATTACATTAAGATATGTTTATTTTTGATTAAAATATTGAACCATGGATACTTCACTCAAATATTGTCATCATTTACTCGCCTTCGAGTTCTTCCAAATCTGTACACAAAAACTTTTGTTTCTGATGAAAAGATATTTGGACGAATGCTTATTGCCAGACAGATTTTGCCCCCCATTGACTAACATCGTAGGAAACATTACTTTATTCAATCTGTCTGGATATAAGCATTCTTCCAAATATCTTTGTGTTCATCAGAGCAAAGAAAGATTTGGAAGAACTGGAAGTTGAGTAAACGATGACAGAAGTATAAAGTGAATATGAATAACACTGCCCTCTGGTGGTCCTTATTTGAATGTTGCATTTCAACTCTGGCTTTGTACACTTGAGCGACTCCTTGTGGCAGCTTTGCTGTGATAAAGATAACTTGTTGACACTTTACAGTAAGTTTCCATACATTGATATTAGATGACACATTAGTTAACATTAACAATTGAAAATAGCTATGATTTGTTCATATCTGTACAAATACTAACTTTTGTTTTTACCAATGTATTAGGGCAGGATTTTGAAATGCCTCAAAGTCTTTTATGTTAACTTTTTTAGTCTAGTCATGTTAACAAATGGAGCCTCCCAAATAAAATCAAAGTCACACATCCCAGGTGCACTTTCATACCTCAAACATCCATTTCGAATTGTGTTTCTGGAAACTTGCTGAAGAAAGTAGCTGTGTATAGACGTGCAGTGCCATGTTCACGTTAAACACTGACCTTGTTTTAAATAAAAACATTTCTTAAAGATCCTATATATTTCAGGACGACAGTTTATTCTGTGTTTTAGAGTTAAACGTAGTCTAGTAGTAAAACAAGAGAATACTGTATGTTATTCTTATAAACATCGCTTGTGCAAGCGTGGTGCAAAAACATGAAGGTGTACCCATATGTCCCTGTAAAACTAGGCCAGCAGATCACTGCTCTCTATTTCAAGATGAGAATTGCCCTGTATACCCCATTTGAAGTGATATCTTTGACGACGTGATATAGACGAATGATGTAGAAGGCTGGTGTAATTCTAATACTTTGGTTTAAAACATGATTTGAGCAAAGTGCTACTGGACTCACTGACATATTTAATACATTGTTTCTTACACAGGAAGTGCTGAATTATCCCAGGATCTAATAAACAGCACGGACATACAGGTAAGCAACTTTCAATTGAATGTTTGTGGTACGGTGAATTATTTCTTTTATCAGATGTCATTTCAGCACCAATGACATCAGAGGTATGATTAAATAATAAACTTAAATGATCATATAAAGTCATGTAAAATACTATTCAAAGAAGATTTGTGAATGAAATTGCGCAATTATCTTTTTTATTATTAAAAACACAAAAATGTTGTATAGTGATTATTTAAGGATATTATCACAGAGATTGAGTTGTTAATGTGTGTCCTGCGTCTAGAGGATTTCTGTCTGGGGACGCAGCACTGTGGTCGTCTGGTTCTGGCTTCAAGGTCTTTATGGGATCTGGAACAAAGTTATTTGTGAAGTCCAGTGAGTATTCTCTTTAACACTCAATATTTTACGGTACGATACTCCTTTAAGAGCTGTCCTGAAATGATATTTTAGGTTTTTGTTTATAAAAAGCACAAAATGATCCTAGCGATTATTATAGCTTTAGTTACTTAACGCTTCTGAATGAAAGGTTTTGTGCCGTCAGTTTTCCACTTAAACTAGCACAGGAATATCAGTCAAGCTAGGGGATGTGCAGTTGAGAATATTTGTCATGGGGTTTAGTGTTGTGTGAATAAACAGGGACTCAATAAGATCTTCTTCGGCAGTGGAACAAAACTCAGAGTAGAATCAGGTGAGTTTTATCCTGTTTGTTTTACGATGACTTTTGTCGTACAGGTAAAGGAAAATAAAATTGCTTTTAAATAAAAGAAATATTTCTTCAAAAATTCAGCATTTGCCGATTTAATATGCTGGTTTATATGATGTGGTAAAGTAATATAATGATTGATGTTGCTTTACTATAGAACGAAACGTTGTTATTCTTCAACCATATCCAGTCAATGAACAATAACTATAGTATATCACACTATAAAGTCAATTGAAATATTATATGAGTCTTTAAACTGGTTGTTATATACTGTAAGTTGGTCCTCAGAGTGCCGAGGGGTTTTTGTCAGGCAGTATATCTCTGTGGGAATAATGTTGGAGTTAACAAGGTCATTTTTGCCCATGGTACCAAACTCATTGTGGAATCAAGTAAGTTGTATTTCTTTGTCTGACAAAATGCGGAAATATGGAATAAGCAACTGAATTCAGATGTAGAAGATCAAACTTTCTACTCTTTCCATTTAAATTAAGTCAAATCTGTGTCCAAAACTGGGCTTAGATTTCGTACATCTAAGTAGTTAATAGAATGGTAAACTTATGCAGTAACAACAGCAGTGAAACCAAGTAAGCGTGTCATGAAATCTATTGACCCTTGTAAATCAAAACCTATGCCAATACTTGAGAAATCTCGCTTTCGTGTAACTACCATCAGTGTTCAGTGACCTTTCTTCAGCTCGATCATATGTTAGTTCCAACCAATATTCTCTATAGAACAATGTGAAGTAATTGTATTTGTAATTCATTTAAATGCACACGTCTTTCTTCATTCATTTCTGTTTATTGGGTCCGGGACAGTCACAGTCAGTTTATGTCATGGTGTATAACTTTGTGTGTCTAGAGGGAATGACAAGATTGTTTTTGCAAAGGGGACGAAAGTAATTGTGGAGTCAAGTAAGTGCTTGTTCTCTTTTGTTGAAATTTATATCTGTGATTTAATAGTCGCTGTTGAGATGCAATTTTAAAATTCTTCTTGTTGATATAACTTATATATTGCATATGGAACCGACATTTTTAAACATGTCATACTTTCAATGAGTTAATGTAATGGTTAGATACTAACATATACCATACATACTTTATTAAATACTGCAGTCTTTTTGACGATACTTCTTACCACAATATTTATTGTCTGTAACTAAAATGCCCAGAACATTCTTTAAAAATGAACAAATAAATGTTATAGCAGACATAGATAGTGTATGGTTCTAGAGAATGCTTCTGATACACAGGTTTATGTGAACATATATAGCCTTGTGTGAATACAGGCACTACTGGAAAAGTAATCTTTGGTCAGGGAACTAAACTTTTCATCCATTCAAGTAAGTTCAGACACCATCTTTCACAAAGTCACTTCAGATTCACTACAACCATGTGTAACTGTTTAAAGAGTGACATTCTGCTATATTCAATATTTATATATACTGTGCATTATTATAAAGACCTTTTAAAAGTACATTTACATTTAGTCATTTAGCAGACGCTTTTATCCAAAGCGACTTACAAAGAATTCACGGAGCAATAAGCGATATGTCATAGGCTAAGAAATAACGTATCATTTAAAATTTTGAAAGGTGTTTTGTTCCAATATTGTGTAAATGTAAAGGATTACTTTAACCGCGTGTGAAAACCATTGCAGTCAAACAGATACATTTATTCTGGTCTATTAACTATTTGTAGATGTTTCGTTTTTTAAGCACTTGATAAAAACGCTAGAAGCAAAGGTCAATGTCTAACTCTCAACGAACAGAGGACATGGTTCTTGTAGTTGAGCTCTCTGCTGTGTGAATGTTGGTGGTGGAAACAAGCAGATTTTTGGTCAAGGGACCAATGTTGTCGTCTCCTCAAGTAAGTAAGAGTTGGAAAATTGTGTCATTGCATGCACTGCACTACGCTCATGTGTATTATCTTAATAACCAGGCTGTTATCATGTAGCATGACGTTTTAAAACAAACCGAAATGAAGTTAAGGTTTATGGCACAAGGATCGTATTTGGGAATGGGATGAGGCTTTTTGTAGAAAAACGTAAGTGTATCTTTGATGAATGAAATCTTATGTTTTTGACGTAGTTTGCATATTTATTGAAGCCATTTTAAAATCAGTTGTGTTCAGATGCGCTGTCGGCCGTTGATGGATAAGACAAGGTGAGAACAAAACATAAGCATTGGATATTTATGTCATAAAAAGCTAAGTTTCCCTTAAAAGGCCATGGAAGCAACAAATGCACAGTAAACAATACACACATGGATAAAAGGATTTTTTGAAAGATATATTTTAGTGAGGTAGTGTTGTTGTGTATATGAGTTAAAGGGTATTTGCTATGTGCTGTAGCTCTGTGTGAATACAAATGCTGACAAGATTATCTTCGGCAGGGGAACCAAACTCATTGTTGAATCAGGCAAGTATTCGTCTTTAGGTAGATAAGAGCATCATGATTTTATCTCATAAATCTTTGCTTTGTAAATCGTATTTGTTAGATAAGAATGAACATTCTTAATAAGTGTAACAGGGCAGCTTTTGTCTGTATTGTGTGTTGTGTATTTATCGTAGTACTGTACTTTTGGGAACTTATTATATCGTCCCCAAAATGAATTAATACATGAGCACGTTTTGCTATTTTGTGTCCTTGTTTTAGGTAATAAGTTCTACATAATATGTTGGACTAGCTATGGACGTATTGAACTTATAGAATTGCTTATGTAGTCAGATAGGAAAGGATATGTGTGAATTATGGAGGTAGATATGGCAAGCTGCACTTTGGACCTGGACGGTTCTTTTAGAAAGCACACAACCTGACGAAAAGCCTTCATTCTTATGGCTTAATGTAGATGAATGAATAAGACTTCATTCATAGATCTAGTTGGATTTTTGATTCTAACAAAAAAATTCAACTGAAGATTGAACTGTAGAAATGTCACAGGTTGTTGTCAGGGCCTCTTACACTGTGTGACGAATACAAACAAACTTGTGTTTGGCATGGGGACGAAAGTTACCATCATCTCAAGTAAGTGAAATTCCGGACGAACGGCTTTGAATTCATTATTAGAGTAAGCATTTATACAGGTGAAGAAACGTAACAGTTTGTGTCCTATTATTGACGCATCCGTCCTATCAACTGAATTACATAAGACAAAAAAATGTGTTTGAGACGAATCATTTTTTCTATTTGTCACTTAAATCAGTACAGTACATCTGTTCTTCATGCTGTAAATCTATAATGTTTTCTCTGGAGTGATAGAAGCTGTATGGGGTTTTTGATGTAGGTTATAGTGCTGTGTGAATACGGGGAATGACAAGGTTACATTTGGTGCTGGAACAAAACTCATTGTTGAATCAGGCAAGTGTTTGTTTGTACAAGTTCAAAAGCTTTCTATTGAGTTTTACTTGGTTAGGTCATGGGAGGATTAACTATCATGTAAACAGTTTGTTTTAATATGCCGCAGGTGCACAGCAAATCGTTTTTATGATCCATAAAGATACGCAAAGTTTGGCCTACATACACTACACACATTTACGGTTACTCAAATAATGCAAAGATGCTTGATTCTCATTAAGTCTCAACAAAATTTCTATTCTCTTTGTCATTGATGAGTTTACTTAATGTTATTCTTAAATGTGAAGATGATCAGTGAATGTGACTTTACTGTTGACCCGCAGTGACCCAAAGGTTTGATAAGATTGTGTATTTCAATCTAGCAGATGCTTTTATCAAAAGTGCTCTCATGGTTCGCCTGTTTGTTCGTTCCATGCGGACTGAAGGATTTTGGCTATGTTGGAACCATATTCCATCCAGTTAAAATCCAGCTTTTTAAGGAGACATTTACAAGATTTTATTGATTCATGCAAGAGCAGGGGGTTATTGCTAAAGTCGATATTGTTGTGTGACTGTGAGTGGAGACAGGAGAGTGCATTTTGGCTCTGGAACTAAACTAACAGTTGAAACAAGTAAGCGTTTTATGATCATTTTTATAAATGTGACACGTTACTGTTTCATTTAGAAGAACAACACACATGATGTCACAGTATGTGCAGTATATTTTAAAGTGTGCTTGTGATAAAACAATCAAATCAAATTGAAACATGTAGTTTGTTAAATGGCATCACATTACACATATTCCGGTTTTATTGTATGAACTGAACCTATAGGCTTGTGTCAGATGTCAGAGAGGGTTTTTGCTCTGGGGTCTAGCATTGTGTGAATACTGGAAATGCTGGAAAGATGTTCTTCGGGACAGGCACAAAACTGATCATCCAACCCAGTAAGTTTATACAGTATCGTTCAGTGATGCTTTCAATGAATTGTTCACATTTCTAGGATTAAAATAGCATTCATTTCAAAAGGTGAACACTATAATGATCCATAATCTTCCGTGGAAGATATTTTGAGAAATGTCTCAGTGGATTTGTGTCCATCCAATGGAAGTCAATGAGGGCCAGAGTTGTTTGGTTACCAACGTTCTTCAAAATATCTTCTTTTGTGTTCTGCGGAAAATAGAAAGTTATACATGTTTGACATTCAAGTAGAGTTTTAAAACAACAGTATTCATAACTTAAGACCATTCTGCACTGAAGATCTCTGTTTATAGACAGCCAGCATGTTACTGTATGGCAGTGTTACTGTGTGTGACTTATTCTGGACAGAGCGTGATATTTGGGAAAGGCACAAAGCTCATCGTAAATGCAGGTAAAATGATTTTCTTTGCATTTTAAATTCACCTAAACCTAATATCAGTTAGTCAGTCTAGCACACAAACATTAATAATCTGTCCAATTGCATTGCTGCTTTTCGTGCACACACCTGGACTTTATCCAGCATGTAAGATCATAATGTAAAATAGCATTAAAAATGTAGCATTTAAAAATGAAAAATAGCATTTAAGTCATTTAAATCCAATAATTGTAATATTTCTTAAGTGTTGATTGTTGGTGAAATACTCGGTCAGTGCACTGTGATCGGTTCTTGTTTTGATGCTTCACATTGTGTGAATGATGGATATGGAAAACTGATCTTTGGTTCTGGCACAAAATTACACGTACGTTCAAGTGAGTATGCCGAAAGTTATATAAATATATACGAAATTAAAGCAGGATTAAATGATACAGGTATATGTAGGACATTATTGTACACGAAAGAAATGTGACTGTGGATAAGACATTTCTCAAAAATAATATTTAACATTTTAATAGCAAGTCATGAAGCTGAAGCATTTGCTTGGACTTTAGAATAATAATTAAAGCAGATGAATGCAAACAGAAGACTTGTGACTCTTCCGTATGTAGGTTTTAGTTGTGCGCTCTCATATTGTGTGAATGCTGGTGGAGGTTATAAACTAATCTTTGGAACAGGCACAAGGTTGACAGTCGAAACAAGTAAGTTTATCATTATTAGTGATGCTCTTGCATGCGTTTACAATTTATAAAATGTATCAGATTTGTTAACTGTGCCATTGATTTGTATCTTTCATCTTTAGAAGACAAATCATAAAAAATAACGTAGCCAAAATAAACAAGTTAGAATATTTTTGCAGCAAGCCTAACCTTAAAAAAAAAAAATATAAATACTGTGGCTATTTGCAATAGAGTAGAGTTTAGTTTTTATTCTAAAAATATAATAGGTCGAATGTTATTGTCTTGGAGAACCACACTGTGTGTCTTCATCTGCTTATCAAATGTACTTTGGTACTGGAACCAAACTGATAGTTGAAACAAGTAAGTGTATTTAATAGAAATGATGGCAAAACATTCTGTTTATTAGGTAAACCAGATTGTTGTTTTAATCCTCACCAAAAATGTACGTATATAGACATACCATACTATTTACATATACTCATAATCAGAATCGTTTCATTCAATTGAATACAATTCATATTAACATAAAATAAATACAATACATTTTAAAATATTAAATAGTAATCTTCATCAAAATGCGTTAATTAGTAATATGTTATTAAAAAATAGGTTACTGTTGTTGAGCTGGTTTTAGTTTCTCGGGTCAGTTTTTGTTGTGTGAGCTTATATTGTGTGACTGGAAGTGGAGGATTGAAGATGTTCTTTGCATCAGGCACAAAGCTGATAGTTGAAGCCAGTAAGTTTCTTTATATTGGTTGCCTGTCTTATCTATTTGTGAGACGATTCATTATTCAAAACAGGATAAAGGTCTTCATCGTCCTCCATTTAGTAAGTCAACAGTACCAGTGGTTATCTTGGAATGTTATTATTATGTTTGGTATATTGTCACAGTCGGACTGGAAACCTGTATCTCCAAAACTGCAATTTTAGAAGAAATGAAAAATTAAATGCTTCATTTTTTCAATAATTAAACACTGTTGTCAAAGTTGACAAGCTATTTAATACTTAAATATTCAATATTTGCACAACCCACAGATACACATGGATGATCGCGAGTAGTAATGATTTAAAAATAAAAATAAAAATGGAAATACAAGGTTTGAGCCTTATGATATAGTGAATGACGTCCAGTCTTACAGCGTGAGAACTTTTGGAAAAGGTGACGTTCTTCAACATTACTTCTTGAAGTAGCATCGCATGAGGAAGTTGTTGTATAGCCATGTTATTGTGTGTGACTCAAGGAAGCTGGAAAATCTATTTTGGCTCTGGAACCAAACTGACAGTTGAAAGTAGTAAGTGCTTTAACAGCATGTTAAACACATTATAGTTCATATGCAATATTTATTAAAAATAAAGGTGCTCAAACGGTTGTTCACATCGATGCCATAAAAGAACCATTTTTGGTTCCACAAAGAACCATTCAGTCAAAAGTTCTTTAAAGAACCATCTCTTTCTTACCTTTTTATAATCTGAAGAATCTTTTTTCACCACCAAGAACATTTTGTGAAACTGAAAGGTTCTTCGGATGTTAAAGTTTCTTTATGGAAGCATTTATGGTTCTCATGGCTTCGTGAAGCACCTTTATTTTTAAGAGTCTGCTTTCTTCCTCATTATGACCGTAAACTGAATATTAAACAGATCAAAACAGAAAAAAAGAAACTACATTGAATTTGTTTTTATAAATGCGAGTTTAAGTTAAAAGAGAGTCTATAGACTTGTGTCCCGCGCACTGCAGTTTTTGACGTGTAGTCTGACATTGTGTGAATACTGGAGGCGCAAGAAAGCTTATATTCGGGAGAGGCACAAAATTAACTGTTGATTCAAGTAAGTTCAACGTCTTTAAGTCTGCTTATATCACTCTGAACACATTGTTGCATCTCTTATATTAGTTTACAGTGAGAGTAACATCTATATATGAGAAATGTTATTCACACAGTACTGAACATATGTGAAGAGATCCATATGCACAACAGCTGTAGCTTTTTTGTAAACCTAACCGTTTCTTTTCATCACTTAATATACATTTTAGAACACACCAAATTCACAAAAGTAGAAGTTAAATCAATGCGCTGGATGCAGTAGAAATGCATTGATCAATTCTCCGGTTAGCTTGATCAATATTTCCACTTGATTCCTGTCTGTGAATTTGTTTATCGCATCTTAAAATGTAAAATATTCTGTAGTGACATGTATTTCATGGATCATAGGATATGATTTGCACAGAGGGAAAGAGACCATGCCTCAGTTTTTGTTGTTTGGTGATATAGTGTGTGACTTTTGGTGGAAACAATAAGCTTATGTTCGGCACAGGCACACAACTCGTCGTCACATTAAGTAAGTTCATTTCAATACAATACAATACGATTACAAAACATCTGTGTGGGTTTATGAGAGGTTTTTGTTTACTATAGTAATGTGAATCAGTCTTTATACAGTTAGTGCTTGGAGGCGCATGTAGCCTGTATGTTTTTGTGTGACTTATTGACTGTGTGTGACGGCTAATGGCTTACAAAAAGTAATATTTGGGAAAGGCACGAAGCTCACTGTAAATTCAGGTAAAGTTGATTTTATCTATATCTTAACCTAAACAAGAATCAACCTGTGACTTTACATTACTAGTCATTTCATGGATACATTATTGATAAGAATCATTAGTGTAGATACAGTCACTTTTGCAATAGAGTTTGGATTCAAGGAATTATGTTTTGGTTCTACAAACCAAGTAGTAGTTGTGTTTTGGAAGTTAGTAGAGCGATTCAAAGCATTTCATATATGACAAATCGTTTGTATACATTAGGGAATCCATTTTCGGAGATGAAGTCAATGCTATTATGTCATTTAGTTGATGTAGTTTGTAGCATTAGCTGTGAAAATGTCAACGATTCCTTTTTTACTTGAAAAATGAAACTCTGATCATGTAGATTATTAAAATGTTTTCATTCACAATTATTAACTTTACATGAATCAATTATGAAAGGTGAGTCAGTGAGGCCGGTTTTTGTTTGGTTATGTTACGATGTGTGACTTATGGAGGTGCAGGCAACAAGATTATATTTGGAACAGGAACACGTTTAATAGTGGAAACAAGTAAGTTTGTGAGTCTTTGTGCTTTTTAAGATGAATTCTGAATTCTTCGTTGCATTCCTTTGGGTTCACCATCGATCTAAAAAAAGACAACTTTTCATGAGCTGTTCAATACTGATGAAGTTAATCTCTTTACAAATGGCAGATGAACCATTACTTTTATATGAATAATACATTCATATGTTTAAGCCGTTCGTTAGATTGATGTAATCTAGAGCAGTTTGGGTATCCGTAGTTTTTGCTGTGTGGTTTGGTGATGTGTGACTGGAGGTGGATTTAATAAGATTATATTTGGTACAGGCACACAGCTGATTGTCAAATCAAGTAAGTTATTTATTACTTACTAAACATCAAATGTATTATTGGCATATTTCATGTTTTTGTTAGCAACCCTGGTTGTGAAGATCTGAAAGTATAGCCTATGTTCGATTGGATAAAATACTTTTTAAATACTGTACGTCAAACACTTAAGAGATCTGCACACTCTATTAAGATAATCAAATATGAGGCAAAAACAGTGCTTTTCTGAAAAAAGAGGCAAACGTTTCTGTCACATGTGACCTTTGTCAATGCCAGTCAAAACAGTGCTTCATGCAGGATCAGTCTTTATTCAAGAAAACAAATAATAGGCCAAAAATATGCTGACACGAGAGCATAAAACTGCTTTAAATTACATTTGAGTTTACTTGCGTATATTCAATAACTGTACTCATGTTGCCATTTGTCAGTGAGTTTTTGTGTAGCTATATAACTGTGTGTGACTACAGCACAGAAAGTAATATTTGGTGACGGCACAAAGCTCATCGTAAATTCAGGTAAAATTCAGCTCCCTCTTTCTCTTCATTTCATATCACATAAAGAAATGTATGTAAAAACAAAACTTCAACTTGGCTTTTACGTTAGACAAAACTATCAGACTTAAAGCTCATAAAACCTCATTAAATGTACATGAAAACGTCTCATCACTTTTAAGTGCTGTGGTCAGTTAAAGTTATGGTGTTTTCTACTGTGTGAATGATGGAAGTGGATACGGAAAGCTAATCTTTGGTTCTGGCACAAAATTGCATGTTAATAAAAGTGAGTAGACAAATTTAAACTTCATTCTTTTTGCTCTTTAATCATTACTCATGTACGATATAAAAATAGTTAAACGTAAACGTTGAAATGATAAAACTGGAATCTATGCTGACGTAAATGTTAAAATACGAAAAAGCTTATGAAGTAAAATAAAGTTATATGAAAACAGAACATCCGTGTAAGAAGGTTTTAGTTGTATGATGTTTCATTGTGTGTCTTCTGGAGCTGGGTATAAGATCATTTTTGGCACAGGTACAAAGCTGATAGTCGAAACAAGTAAGTGGATTAATGTTTATATTGCTCTCATGTGTGTATTACATTATTTTGTTCTCACAATTGATCACATTTAAAACAATATTATGAGCTACATATGTGCTTGTGTTTTCCTTGGCTAGTCGTTGAAATTTTTAAAGCAATCTTTTCAAATAATGGCATCGTGAAGCATCTTTATTTTTAAGAGTGTTGGTCATTCATATCTTCAAAAACCAGCTCTTTCCATCATGAGAATACCAGCGTTTTCAAAGAGTAGAACGTTTTTGTTTTGGCAAACTGCATTGTGTGACTTCATCTGGATTTGGGCAAATCTATTTCGGCTCTGGAACCAAACTGATAGTTGAAACAAGTAAGTGATTTGGAGGCTAGTTGAGAAATGTAAAACAACACAGTTTGTCAAAAATGCAACTGTAGTTATAGTTTATCATGTCAGTTCTCAAGAGAATCTGATTAAAGAAAACATAAACAGTTATTTAAAGGTCACTATTTACCGAGGGTCATTTACCGGGAAATGTACTAAGGGTTATTCTGTAATGTTAAAGGATCAGGTCAGATTTCGATGTTTTACACCTGGAAGTTTTTGCTTAGTGGTGTTACATTGTGTGACTTCTGGAAGTGGACTTTATAAGGTTATCTTTGGGACAGGCACAAGGCTGATAGTACAAACAAGTAAGTCAGTGATTTTATGAGAAATGGTGGTTTAGGTTTATTATTTATGAAATTCTAATTTGTGACCTTTGTTGGATGCCAATATTCTGATACATAGATGGTCATATATTTGGATGCTTATCAGACAAATTTGAACTGATGTTGTAGACATTATGGCATAAACAACACAGGGAAATTGATTTCTTCAATTCCTGTAGTAGAGGTCTGTGAGTGAGTTACTGTAGGGATGAAGTTTAGTGTGTGACTCAGACTGGAAGCAGGAAAATATTATTCGCATCTGGAACCAAACTGACCGTTGAAAGTAGTAAGTGCAAAAAAGTTGTTAAATCATTCTTTATATAACTTATAAACAGGCACCATAGGAATACTGAGATATCATAGGTTAATTCATACCCAACAGTTTACACAAGTGCGGCTTAAAAACAACACAGCATTTTAAGAGTGTATATTAGAGTGTAAAAGACACTGACAGTGATATTAAGCAAACTGGAAAATACAATGCATGCATAAAGGGTTGAATGATATAGTATACTGTAGTAATGGAGCAGAAGCATAAAGATATTATGATTTAATATTTTCTAATATTCCAGTCCTAAATAGTCAATAGGAATGAGATTTGAGTGTTTGAGGGATTTGGCTGTGTTGTTTCACACTGTGTGGATGCTGGAGCTGGACAAAAGCTGATTTTTGGAACAGGAACAAAGCTTATTATTCAAACAAGTAAGATTTTTTTCTAATGATGCTTACAGTGACGCTTTACTGTATTTGGACAGAAGCATGGATTTTCCTTGATTTTGACTTCTTATTTTTATTGAATTAAAAATGCAAGGATATTACAAACACTCTTCAAAAATGTGCTTCACATTGCCATCGAAGAAACTTTTTGTCTAAACGGTTGCATAAAGAACCTTTAACATCTGAAGCATTATTTATTTCTGTTGAAAAAAGTTCTTCAGATTATAAAAAGGTATAGCGATAGTTATCTAAAGAACCTTTGAATTATTCAAAAATGAAGAATTCTTCTCTGGCATGGCTGTGAACAACCTTTTAAGCACCTTTATTTTTAAAAGCGTATGAGATTTTTTATATTCAAGAGAAGTAACTTTAGGTGAATCATGTTTATTAAGGCTACGGAGATATTCATGACTTATAAGTGTAATACTGAGTCCTCAGGTGAGCAGTTGGTCAACCATCAAACTCTGTTTCTCAGTATTAATTCAGTTGGTGAACATCACATTTTGACAAATTTGCATTCATTCAGAAAAGCTTAAAAAAACTTCAGGGTTATTTTTCAAAGCAGCGTTGGGTCAAAAATAGAGGAACCTAACCGTTGCTGGGTTGTGTCAACTCAAAATGGTGGGTCGCTTTGACCCATTGTTGGGTCAAATAAAAACAAATCGGGGTTCATTTAACTATATGGCTGAGTTTGTTCATTTTTGACCCAACATTGGGATGAAAATAACCCTGCATTTTTTCGGAGTGCATAAAAGTCCCTAGCTTAAGTAAAGACAGTATCTCTGAAGCTTAATAGTTTTTGCTCAGCGGTCATATACTGTGTGACTACTGGAGTCAACATCAATAAAATATTCTTCGGGACGGGAACAAAATTGATAATCAGAGCAAGTAAGAATGCAAACTTTCCTTCACATACTGTAAATATCAAAACAGGTATTGATTCTGAACCTCTGAAGAATTAGGATACGTCTCAAGGCTCTAATGTCATGGTCCTGCTTTTATTAATAATAATAATTACTCGTTTACTTTTGTTGATTTGTTAGTTAGCATTTGGCTATAAGATAAACAAGGACGTGTTGAGGCCTTTGTATTCATAGCCAGAGAGGTTTTTGTGCGGCTGTTTCATTCTGTGTGACTAATACTGGAGGGAATAAAATAATATTTGGGAACGGAGCAAAGCTTACGGTACATTCAGGTATGGAAAACTTCATTTTCAATTATTTTATTCCTTGTCGTTCAAAAGTATCATGTAACAGTTTCACAAAAAAAGTACAAAAATTAGCTAAAGTAAATATCCACCAAACAGACAACAAAAATAAGCAAGTAAATAAAATGTAAAGATTAAAGTTGCTAACATATTACATAATAACCTAGAGAATTCAGAATTCTCAGACTTGCAGGGTTTAAATGTTATGAAGTTCAGCACTGTGTGGATGCTGGTGCTGCATTTGGAAAACTGATCTTTGGATCTGGCACGAAACTACAAGTTTACTCTAGTAAGTGTCTGTAACAAGATTGCGTTTTTAACCTCAGACGTCTAAATTCATTCAAAATACTAAAATCATCTGTATCAAATGAGGTTAAGGACAAATAGTTTGATTGTTATGAGAATCAAGTAAACACCTTTAAAGTATTTTTACATACATTTTAGGCCTTATCGATTTTAAATTGAATGATGCTATGGATTCACTATCGGCCGAGTGTACCAAAAACATGAACACCAAACAAGTGTGAAATGTGCAGTTCGTATTGTGTACCAAAACGCATTAATTAGAAAGTAGCCTGATAATAACAGAACTCCCTGTGCATTGAGACTCGGTGGGTTTTTGTTATGTGGATGCCTAATGTGTGACTTCAGGGTCATACAAGATTTTTTTTGGAAAAGGCACAAAGTTGATCATTGAAACAGGTAAGTTACTTTTCATCCGCTGTTTTCTGAAATTGCGCTTCATTTTAAAATGTCTTTTGGTCGAGTTCCATAATAATGCTATTCGGTTTGAATGGTTATGGGAGAATCAGGAGAAAATGTAATGACGATAAACACTGTGTGTCTCAAACCTATGGAGGAAAAATGATTTTTGGACAAGGTACAAATCTGCTTGTTCATACAAGTAAGTGCTTTTTGAAGTTTCGTTATAATATAATTGATTACGAACAAATGTAAAAATGAAAGGATTCACGAAGCTCTGTTCACATGCGGCTGTAAAGAACTACTCAAATATTTCTTACGATTGTTAAATATATGAAATCCCAACAGTGATGATGAGTTAAGCACACCATAATCATCTCGTCATGTATATTTTTATTGAGTGTTCGGGATCCACCGTAAAACTAAATGACAGCATACGGCTTTATATTACATGAAGTGTCATGTAGAGGGTTAGAGATATCAGCTTTAACACTGTGTGAATACTGCCAGTGCATATGGAAAGCTGATCTTTGGATCTGGAACAAAATTAGAAGTTTACACAAGTGAGTATAGCTTTGCCAATCCATACCTGATATTTTGGATCATTCGATTTCTGTCAAAAGTATTGTATATTACACTCGGCTAATTTGATCAAAAGCATACCAAGACTCAATTCCCAGTGCCGGAGTGTTTAGATTGTTAGTGTTTGACGTAATGTGAGTGTAGAGTAAATGCTGTAAGGAAATACATTGTGTGACTGGAACTGGCAACGGGAAAATCTATTTTGGCACTGGAACCAAACTAACGGTCGAAACAAGTAGGTCAAATATAACTGCTGTAATGAAGTTCTGAATTAAAACCTGAAAAGTCTTTGGACAAAGTCAGTATTAATAATCACAACTTCGCAAATACACGGAAAACATTTTTGCTTCAAATGGTTATTCGATGCCATAGAAGAACCATTTGGTTCTATAAAGAACCTTTAACATCTGAAGAAACTTTCTGTTTCACGAAAGGTTCTTTGTGGCGGAAAAGGGTTCTTCAGATTATAAAAAAGTCAGAAAGAGATGGTTCTGCAAAGAACCGTAAGCTGAATGGTTCCTTGTGGGACCCAACATGGTTATTCTATGTTATCGTTGTGAAGAATGCATCATACCGCAATGCAAATGGATGCGTATAAGAAACTTAAGCGTATATGATGTACTTATCATGTTGTACTTTAGTTGTACTTCATACATCGTCCTTATAACATACAACAGAACAGTGTTTTAAGGTTTTGGCAGAAATGTGAATGTTTTTGTTAAATAGGGATTAACTATGCGACAGTTGGTAATATTTGCATGGAGTCGCTCAACTTTGTGTAGCTGTTATTCAGACATGATAGATTTTTAGATTTTGCTGTGTTGTCTTATACTGTGTGACTCGTGGAAGTGGAGGATACAAAATGATCTTTGGGACAGGCACAAAGTTAATCATTGAAACAAGTAAGTTCATTTGAAATAACGTTACATGGGAAACATCGCTTAAAGCCTTTTATTATTTTGTTAAGGTGCTTATTGGAACATGAACCAACATCAATGCTCTGACATGACATTAGGAACCATTACAGAGATTATTAAATGGTTATAAAGGGAGTTGTGAAGTGTAATGGACATTTAAAAGTTGATTTGGGACTGTGATGGTTTCTATTGATGGAATATTAGACGATCAGAAGCGACTATAAAGCAATGTTATGTATAGCATCTTTTCACAACTTGTGGATGTTGAAAGCATTCGATCCTAATTTAATGCTGAACACCCAGGAGGAACTCTAATGGTTGTTATGGTAACCGACTAATGGTTGATAATGGTATTTGTAAAAGAAACCATTAAGATTAAGGTTTCTTTTGGCAAAGATGACGGGTGATGTTAAGTAAGTTTCCCATAAGAAGTTTTAGCGTTGCAACGTATCCATGTGTGACGGATACTGGAGGATGGAAAGTGATATTTGGAAACGGAACAAAGCTTACCGTCAACCCAGGTAGTTTAGTTTACATTAATCACTATTATATCATTTGACTATTTGTTAAAAAGGTTTCATATTGGTTGACATTGGCCAGCAACTTAGTACTTGACTTTGTTTACGTTTCTGAGAAAAAAAGTGAACTAATGCATTAACAAAAACCTTTTGGCAAATTGTCGACATTGGTCTATTAAAAAACGGTTCTTATTTCAACGTTTAAAAAACTTCAGATGTAATCTTTTTTTCCATTCAATACACATGTAAAGTAATCACAAAGGAATTATTGATATGGTTGCAAACACTGTGTGACATATTCTGATAAGATAGTCTTTGGTCAAGGAACAAGACTTATCATTAATCCAAGTAAGTAGAAACAAAACAATCTAAAGCTGTTGTTTAAATTCTAAAGTGTTTTTTCTCTTACTTCTGAAACTACAATGGTGTATGACAATGACAGCTATTTTCTGCTTGTTCGTATTTATTTAATAAATGTATATTTAGATTACTCAATAGATATAAAATGTATATCTTAAAGGCATATTTGGAATTTTCTAAAATCAGCTTTTAAATCTGATGTATTGCAGTTCATTCTTATCACGGCTCATCCTTAAGTTGTAAATATTTCTAATGAAGTTTTTGTTGTGAGGACTGTCATTGTGTGAATTCTGGATACGAGAAGATTATCTTTGGAACAGGAACAAAATTAATAGTCGAGACACGTGAGTCGTTGAATTCGATCGATGTGTTTTTAATTGAGATTTCTGTGTGTTGTTTGAAGCCTTCTCTTCATTAAGTTATATTTCTAGATATCACGGGGCAACATTAGCTTTTGTGAATTCTTAAACGTTACACATAGTCATAAACCAGATTATCACACATTACTCCTTTATAATTGGGTATCTAACTAAATATAAATGATTAGGTGACTGTATGTTGTCAGCATCAGCGCATAGTTTTTCTAAAGCAATATAACTATGTGTGACTAATACAGTAGGCCGTGTGGTATTTGGGAACGGAACCAAACTTAATGTGGATTCAGGTATTTTTACTACTATTTTATTTATTTAGAATATTTTGCTTATAAGTAAAATGTAAATCAATAGTTGCCAACACTAAGACAGTCAGACGTTATATTATGACAAAGCTTTGTATTATCAACTCCTAAAAAGTTAGTTTATTCCTTTATTTATTACTATTCCAAGCTTGAGATGTCCTGTTTAAAGCTATCAGTAGGTTGATCCTATGATAAAACCTTGTGTGTATTGACTATAATGTATTTACGCATAGATAAAAATGTCTTACTCTAGTGCGATGTTTTTTCCTGACCAGGCAGGTTTCTGTTATGTAGTTTTATGTTGTGTGAATACTGGGGGATATGGAAAGATTATCTTTGGAACAGGAGCAAAATTGACTGTCGAGTCACGTAAGTTTATATTTCTTTAAGTAAGTCTACTTAAAGTGTTACCGGTTACCTGATTTGATCGTTTATTTTATCTTCTAAGATTTGCAATGAGATTCTCTGCCATCGTAATGAAGCGATAACACAGAAGGAATAGTATCAGAATATACACTGTATATTCTTACCACGGCACATTTCTTAAATGTTTATTGTAAATCGTTCAGTTCTGGTCATTGATTCTGATTGGTTGAGCCGAGTTCTAAGCCGTTATAAATACGCCGATTTATAACTGCTGACGGCATTACATAGCCTAAATATCACTTTATTTGCATTATTTTATGAGACCTTGCTATGCATAAATAACAGTTTTATTAATACCAATAAGCTCCGCGAAGCACTGGGTTACAAGTGCATTTTATTACAATTTAAGCTGTTACAAAATGCACCGCAATCCACTGCTTCTTGGGGCTTATTACTTTAGTATTACCCTTCTATGTATAAGTCTCAGTAATACTAGAGCAGTCTTAGTTATGACTGAGGTGTTAGCTGCTGTGTGACTTTCTCAAGAGACAAAATATTGTTCGGTTCGGGAACATCGTTGACTGTTCTTTCAAGTAAGTGCTTATACAAGCAATCCAAATCTCATTAAAATGTCTGTTTTGGTCACATTTTCACAAGGTACATTATCAACAGAACCGAAACATTCAACTAAAACTATACATTAGATATTGCCATGGCATGCCCTATTGTGTGATGCCTGGGGGAAACAAATTGATATTTGGTCAAGGGACAAAGCTGACTATCGATTCCAGTGAGTTTTTTTTAAATCATACTGTTTGTCTTTACATTAAACATTAAGTTAATTTGCCATTTTTAGCATTTCATAGCTATTGTGCTGCAGTTACAGTACATCAAACAAAACATTATATCAATGAAAATTTAAACAACACAAAGACTTTGTTTGGAAAGCCACAGATATAGTCACGTACCGTTTTAGAGAAAGTTAAGCCTGTCGATGAAACACAGTTTATGCTGTGAGGTCAGTTAATGTGTGAATGATGGGACTTGGAAGATTCATTTTGGAAAAGGGACAACATTACATGTACAGTCAAGTAAGAGCGCTTTTAAAGACAAATAATTGACTTCCTTATCTAAAACACGACTCAAGTTACACTGATAATCAAATAAATAGTGAAACACTAAAACTAGCATTGCAAGTTTATTGTTATTTTAACAGCTAGGAAAGATCAACACAAATAAAGTATGTAAAATATATGTTAGTGGCAGTTCCTGGAAACTGGTGAAGTTTTTGTTTGGATTGTTTCTGTTGTGTGGATGCTGGTGGAATAAAGATCATTTTTGGTCAAGGAACAACTTTAAAAGTTGAATCAAGTAAGCGACTTTAATTCCTGTTCTATAGCCTATTTTAATGTTCAGTCACGTAAGGACATTTAATTGCTATTCAATATAAATCTGTACAGTAATTCCCTCAAAAAGTTTCATAAGAAATATTACCATTGATCTATAATGATTAAGACTTTCAATTCGACTTTCAGTGACCATGATAAGTTGAAGCAAGTTTTTGGTTGGTGGTTTGTTGGTGTGTGAATGATGGGACTCGGAAGATTCATTTTGGAAAAGGGGCAACATTGCGTGTACAGTCAAGTAAGACCATTTAAATAAGAAAGTTGAGAAACGAATCCACGTCACAACGTAATATATAACGCTTAACAGTCTGAAGCTGAAAATCCTCAAGCCTTTATTAAGAGTGATAATATAAACACTTACAATGTATGTACAAGCACCAGTTCCTGGAAGGAGGTCTAGTTTTTGTTTAGATTCCTGCTGATGTGTGGATGTTGGTGGGAGAAAGATCATTTTTGGTCAAGGAACAACTTTAAAAGTTGAATCAAGTAAGGACTTTTAATTCCTAATCTATGTATAAAAAAACAAGATGTAACTTATCACATACAGTCTACATTTCTTAAAGGTCTGTTATGAAAATGAAAAATTGAACTGTTACTGATCTAAAGACTACTACTGAACTACAGTAATGACTGACTCTTATTTAGAACAACAAACAGCAGTGTGAATGAATGCTCAAACATTACAAAAATGAGGTCTGACAGACTTATTATATTATTGAACAGTTAGTGGTACTGTAGTTCCTGCAAGCTGGTGTAGTTATTGTTTAGATTGTTTCTGTTGTGTGGATGCTAGTGGAATAAAGATCATTTTTGGTCAAGGAACAACTTTAAAAGTTGAATCAAGTAAGCGACTTTAATTCCTGTTCTATATTTTAATGTGGCAATAATCGGATGTAGGGATAAATAATGTGATGTAACTAATATCGCATAGTGTATATACAGTATTTTAAATAATAATTACACAAATAACATTACTTGAATGTAAAATAAGCTTACATTGACATGAAGGGAGTTTTTGCTGTGTGGATAGTTAGTGTGTGAATGATGGGACTAAGAGAATTTATTTTGGAAGAGGGACCAAACTGTACATCCAGTCAAGTAAGACTTCAATCTTATATATAAGTGCATTACAAGTCGATACTTAATATTTTGAACTAGATTTAATGAATGCGCTCAATTTCACTTATTAAAGGTAACATATAAATATTAATGAGATATGATCTTTACTTTAATTTAATATTGAAGGTTGATCTTGAACTAGTTTTATTTTAAATGTCGAAGCTACGGAAGTGTAGATAAAACAAGTGGTACATCTCTTGAAAAACATAAAAAGGATTTCTCGTTTTCCTCAGTCGACTTATATAAAGCGTGGGAGTCTTAGATAATAACATTAACTTTTCAGAGAACATAACAAACAGAGCCGTTGTTCCCTCGAAGTAGTTTTTTGAAGAGAGGTTTTTCACTGTGTGAATGACGCTACACGAAAGCTCCTCTTTGGATCAGGAACAAAATTATTCATAGAACCACGTAAGACAACATTTTCTTTAATACAACATAAAAAATATGTATTTAGCTGTGAACCCAATGTGACAAGTCTCACTAATGTGAGCAATAAGCAAGAAAAGAAAATGACCATACATCCATCAAATAGTGCACGTGAATTTGTTGAGGGTCCAAGCAATGTGTGACATCAAACCTTAAGATTATATTCGGCACAGGGACAAAGTTAACCATCCAAACCAGTAAGTTCCAACATCTGTCTTTATGTTTTGATTATTTCTGTATTGAAAAGTACATCAACAAAGTTTTGTGACAATTTAGCTGAGAATAGCAGTGATTCAGTTACCAGACTCTTTCTGATGTGTGAAATATGGGAGAGGGACAATGCTACATGTAAAAGCAAAGTGAGAGGCTCATGAATAATATATTTTTTAATAGCTTTCACAAAAAGGTCAAAATACTTGACGGACAATACTGTCTGTGTAGTTTAGAATGTGTGATAACAATACAATAAATGCTGGTGACTATTCAGTCAGTAAACAAGATTATTTGCGATAACATATACAGGATTTATACAGTTTATACAAAAGTGGTGGATCAAGGAGCTTTTTTGTTTGAGGGTTTGTTACTGTGTGACTTATGGGAACAACAAGATCATTTTTGGACGTGGAACAACATTAACAGTTGAATCTCGTAAGACTGATTTTCTTCATTTCATCAGTTAACCTCCCATGCTCTTACAGTAATGGAGCATTAGAATAGCGCATTTCTTGTGTCATAAGAAACTTAAAGAAAGATTAAAGTGTTATCACAGGCTACTTGATAATGATAAATATCATGCTGTCTTTCTCAGACCAAATCAGACAAACAAATATGAATAAGGTTAGAATTATATAATATATCTTATTATATAATGCTTTTCTTTCCTTGTAACAATATATTTATATTTTCGATTTTTGTGAGGTCTGTTTGTACTACATACAAGATCATCTTTGGAAAAGGGAAGATTTGTAAAAGTTCAGCTTGTTTCTGTCCAGAAGACTTTTGTAAATTGTACATACATTCATTAGGTGTCAAGTTCAGTTAAGGAAATATTTCTTGAACGTCGCGGGAATCATATGCGTATTTCCAAGTCAAATGAATGATATTAAAATGTCAGTAAATTTGACCATTGTAAAGAAAATACCAAAACGATTTAAATGGTTAGATATAGAGGGTTTTGTTGGTGTGTGAATTACGACAAGATCACATTCGGAGCAGGAACAAAGCTAATGGTGAAATCTCGTAAGACCAAACTTTTTCTTCCTAAAAACATAATTATTACAGAATAGGCTTTGTATAAATGTCACATATTCTCTATAACAATAAAACTTCTAAAGCAAAAGGAAAAAACGGAGAGAAAAGGTCAATATTAGTGGGAGCAAATCAATAATGTTACACTTTCGTCATCAACTGTAATGTTAACAATGTAAACTTCACATTTATTTAGTCATATTGCTGATAAAATACTGCAGTAATAGTTTATGTTTATAATTTAAGGTTTTGATGCTCTAAAAGAAATCGGTTTGTTTACATGTTGGGTAGCACATTTTTGTAAAACTGACAGTTGTTTCTAGTAAGTATTACATTTTTCAAGCTAAATTCTTAGTTTTTTTTAAATTACTATAAAAACATTTCATAACATTATCAAAGAATTATATTTGCGGCAGAGCTATGCAAACAATATTCAAATAAAACATATTTAATAATATTTAATAATTCTCTTCATGCAACAACTTTTTCTGTTGAAACATCGAAACGATTCGTTTTGCCGTCTATAGTTGTTTTTGTGAGGGTTGTTTGTATTGTGTGACTACCGTTTCAGAAAAGGTCATCTTTGGACAAGGGACGATGTTACATGTGGATACAAGTAAGATTTGTAAAAGTTCATCTTGTTTTGTAACTTTTTTTATTAAAAGTATGTAATGAATTAAAAAAATAGACAATCCAATACAAATAGACAATCTGTGTAATATAGCAAGCAAAACAATGAACTCAGTTCAGGTCAAAGACAGTACAGGTCAATAGTGCTAAGAATGAAAAATATCTGGCAGCTGTTTTTTAGATGAAGCGAGTAGAAATGAGATGTTTTAACAATGTAAACTTATGACTTTTTCATTAACATTGCTGATAAAACAATGCTATCATAGTGTATCTAAACATATTCGTTAGAATTATATCTCACTTAAAAGAAGATAATGATGCTTTAATAAGAAATTCTTTTTGGATGTAGCACATTTTTGTAGTTAGTTACATAGCTGTGTGACTACTGGTGTTAAGATGATCTTTGGAAATGGGAATCAACTGATCATTCAGTCTAGTAAGTGAATAGGTTTCTTCAAACTGTTTGTTTTAGTAATTTGCCAAAATGATTTAGTCAACCATGAATTTAATCCAAAAATTCACGTATGAGTTCAAGTGCTATTCAAGCTAAGCAATATTTGAATTTCATTTTTAAAAATCACATGTCACATACAGTAGCTCTCACATACTAAATGCTTCTAGACGAACAACTCTTGACATACATCAAAGATAGTGAAGTTAATCTTATGTGTCTGTACACTTAAGCCATACTTAATGTATGAATGCTAATTCATTAGCATCTATAATGGATGTCACTCAATTGATTGTTTGAAAAACATGAATGTGCTACATCAGCTACGTCAGGTTATTGTTTAAGACTATGGCAGTGTGTGACAACGAATGCAAGAAAAATCATTTTCGGAGAAGGAACTAAACTGACAGTTGTTGCTAGTAAGTAAGCTTCATCAAGATCTTTTAGATTCCGTGAAACAACTGTATAAAAAAACAAAGACAAAACATTTGTGTTTGCGCAGAATATGTTCGCCGACACGTTAGTTAATTTGGGTGATGTAGGTTTTTGTTATGTAGCTAGTGTCTGTGTGACTAACAATTACAAGTAAATCTTTGGAAGAGGAACCCAAGTGCGTATTGAAACACGTAAGTGATGTGGCTTTGCCATTTATATTTTGATATTTCTTATCAACAATCTTTCAGCTAGTCTTTTCTATAGAGAAAACAGATGCTGTCCAGTAAATACATTTAGAAAATTCCCGTATAAACGAACTAATATACAGAATTTTAGTTCTCTATGTCAGCCAAACAGGAATGTCCCATTGTTAACGCATTAAAGGGTATTTTAGATATAAGTAATATGGCAGACAAATCCTGTCTGAAAACCAGACATGATATTTACAAATCCATTTGTTGATGCTAATCGTGCTAAAGTTACACATTCCACCTTTAAGCCCCAAAAGTTCATTGATCATAAAACACAATTGTAATGTTTTCTGGGAGCTCTTGATCGTTTCTTTTTTTGCTGAGAGCTTTAGCAATGTGTGTATGATGGCACAAACAAAGTCATTTTTGGAAGTGGAACTTTGATCTCAGTGGAATCCAGTAAGAGATGTTTTGCCTTTATTTCAAACATATTACATTTTACAGTTCACTTTATAAAGCATTAAGATATACTGTTATATTGTGAATATAGTAACGGATTAATAGGTTGTACCCGTCATAACGTCATAGCTACTTAAATCCACAATAGCAGACTTTATGTACTCATGTACTCATACTCATATTGGCAAGCATTTGAACAAAAAACACCAAAAATAATGTTTGTGTCTGGTCAGTCAATAGTGAACAAGATAGTTAGTTGTCAAATATTCATTATGTACACAGTATAAACAGTGTTGGATCAAAGACTTCCTTCAAGATATTTTTGTTGGAGGGTTTGTTACTGTGTGAATAATAACAACAACAAGATCATCTTTGGACTTGGAACTTCTCTAACTGTTGAATCTAGTAAGACTGATTTTCATTTTTATATTATCACTGATGTTCTTTGGAAAAAAACGAAAGCAGGTTTAGTTCAACTGATCCGTCAGTTTTGCATAATATGCTTTATAAGTTCTTGTCTTGCATCATAAATGAATCTTAACTCAAAATGAAGAAACTAAGAAAACCTCATTTACAACAACTTACAATAAATAAAAATCATGTCAACCGATGTCTAGCCAAACCAAAAAAAGTTTCAGATTGCTAGTGGTGAGGTTAGTTTGAATCATTTTGATCTAATCCCGTGTTTGCATGCAAACACTATATTAAAACCTATAATATTTAATATTATGAATCGTAACATGTCATTTATAATTATACCTTTTTCTTTGATCTGTCGAAACATTCAAATTATTAAATGTATTATGCCGTCATGGTAGTTTTTGTGAGGACTGATCTCTAGTCATTTCACTTCAGTCCAAAGGTTGTTGCTCTGGTATTTAAAACAGTGTGAATTATGGCAACAAGATCACATTTGGTCAGGGAACACCGCTAACCGTTTACTCGAGTAAGTACAATCTGTTTACAAGAATAAGTTAGTGTGTGAATTATAACAAGATCACATTCGGAGCAGGAACAAAACTAACTGTGGAATCTCGTAAGACCAAACTTTCTTTCCTAAAACATACATATTGCATAATAAGAATGTTATCCTTTTAGCACCAGATATGCTCCATCAAAAGTTATCGAAAAAGACAAAGGAAGCTTACAGTATGTAAAAAATGTGTTGTATAAAATCAATTTCTCTGAAACCATAAAGCAAACCATAGAAAACACAACCAGACAGAGCAATAGTAAATTAATAGTTCACACTGCTGTGACACTTTAGTCATGAATAAAACACTGCAGTTATAGTGTATCTAAACGTCTCGAATATTATTATATTATATAACGTGAAGTTACGATGCCCTAAAATAAATCATTTTGTTTGCATGTTGTGTAGCACATTTTTGTAGTTAGTCAGATATCTGTGTGACTGCCGGTGGAAAGATTGTATTTGGAAATGGCACTCAACTGACCGTTCAGTCAAGTACGTCCAACTCTTACTCTATTTATACACTAATACTCTTCATTCTAACTATTCATTGACTCTTAAATTGCGTTCAAGTACTATTTAGGGCAACTAAGAGTGTATACGTGGTAAATGATCACATGGCACACTAAATGACTCCAACAGAAGAATCCTTAATAAAAGTTCTTATATAGGCGCCCTAAAATGTATTTGCATAGTTTCAATGGACGCATAGCAAGTTTTAAGCCATTACAACTGCTGTCCGTTTGCATGAATGGTTTTCAGAAACATGTAGTGTATACATACTGTATGTTCAGAAGGGTCAGGTTATTGTTTAAGACTATGGCAATGTGTGACTGGTGGGCAAAAAATAATTTTCGGAGAAGGAACTAAACTGACAGTTGGTGCTAGTAAGTATTATAGTATATAAAGTTTGTTCGTTTACACTTATAGACATTCGTTTACAAACAACTGCTTTAAAAACAAGAGACCTTTTATTTGTGTTTGTAATGGCAGAATACGATCGTGGGCACATTCATCAAATGTCATTTGTTAACTTGGTAGTTGCTATTGACACTTTAAGTGTCGATTTTGACAGACTGATCGTAACATGAGGGTATGCAGTTATTGATAGAGTGTATGGCAGTGTGTGACATCAGCAGGAATAGGAAAAGTCATATTTGGAACTAGGACCCAGTTGAAAGTTGAAACTAGTGAGTATGGTGTTTATTTTTGCATATCAATATCTGTGTTTTTGATCTATGATCTATAAAGTTTTACCAAGTTATTGTATAATAGCCATTGCTCACGGCATTTTCGTTCTCTGGTTAATCGATGCGTATATACTGGCAACTATATTATGTTTGGAAGAGGGACTAACAGAAAAAGAAAGAAAACTTTCTGGTGAAGTCTTGGAAATTAAGTGCCATTACAAGCTTGCATTTATTCTTATCATAATATTGACCAAATTTATGTTTCATTTATTGTTTCCTACAAACTCCGTAGTTTTCACAAACATCGGTAGATAGTTACTGTATTAGGAACACGTGCTGTGTGAATCAAGGAGCACAAAAAATCACATTTGGCTCTGGAACCAAATTAATAGTTCTTCCAAGTAAGTTTTTTCATAATCTTTTTTAATCTGCAGCTATTATCATTTTAATTTGTTTTGTTGCTGTCGATATGTAAAATATAATGAGGGTACGATGGTTCTTATTTAGCAAAAACTCTTATCTCATTTATCTAATGTCTCAAGCTTGTATGCCAATAAGATTGCAATTTATATATTAACATCAAAATTAAACCAAAAAATTCATAAACACGAATAGTTCATTCATAAACAACATTAACAATCACTAAATCATAATTCGGTTAGGTTTATTTGCTTTTGAAGTTCTGACCTGTAATCTGTTTAAAAAGCAAGACTAGAAACAAGAAAGGAGCATTAATATGAATTATTTTTATTCATGTGAAAACATACATAGAGTAATATGGCTATTATAAATATTTGTTGAATGATTGTGGAAAGAAAATGACAGGCCTTGGTATAGGATATATGTAATGGTGTCAAAGGTTGTGTGACTGATGGAGTTAGAATAATATTCGGGAAAGGGACTCAACTCAAAATACAACAAAGTAAGTGTAGATGTTTCCATCCTAAAGTCCACGTTTCTAAACAAAGGTTCCTAACACTTGCTCTTGAGGTATTCCATGTGGCTTTTACTGAGTTTATGTGGATTGGATAGATATTTTTGGTAGAAAGTTCTTAAAAGTGGTTCCTTCAATCTAGTATCAGAAAATGTGTACTATTGAAGACAACAAAATCTGAACAAAACTAAAATATTGTGATAAACGTCATCATTATACTGTATGTCGGACATGTTCCTGTAGCTGCGGTTTTTATAAGCACTGCTTTCATGGTGTGACAACAAACTGGAAGGTCATTTTTGGTTCAGGAATTAAACTGAGAGTTGAGAAAAGTGAGTATAAAAATGTCTGCTGTTCTTATCTTCTCTTAGAGAGATCATGATACATTTTTGAATCAGTCGCATGAGGTGTAATATACCAGTTTAGTTTTAGAGTAACTGTTTAGTGTTTGATTTTAGATCACAAGTTCGTGTTTTATTTCAGTCTATTTTGTTAGTATTCGATGGATCAACAGGCAGTTGAGGCAGAAAGGCGAGGCTTCTTGATGCATGTTAAAATGCTGTGTGACTAGTGGCATTAAGATATTCTTCGGCAATGGCACCAATCTCGTCATACAGTCAAGTGAGTTTTTCTTTGCAAATCTAGAAATGTTCATTTTATCACAATAAATGCCAACCTTAACGCCTGAAAGTAAACAACAGTTGTTTAGTTGCGAAAATAAGTGAAGTAGTTCTTGAAAAGAGTTCAGTAATGTAAACAGACGCATAATAAGATGAGGAAAAGAGACACTTTATGTTCGGTCTGCACTGGTCCAAATGTACAAAAGACGAAAATAAAATGAGTCACACAACTAAGCATTTGCCTTAATGTTACAAAACTTGTTATGTAAAATGTAAAATAACACGGTTAAGTCATTAAACCCCACATAAAGACGAATGAGAGATTAAACACAATATTCTAATAAATAATAAAAGAATACGACAACTCTAACACTTGCTGTTTGTAATTGTACCAACAAAGCCAATATAGTTCCTTAACAAACAAAATTTGTCAATATTTACGCCAAACCTAAACTTTCTGGACATCACATTTAAATCGATATCATATTGTAGTTTAAAACGATCGCTTTAACATTCATAGAGAATTATGCGTTGCGGTGCTGCTTCAAATATGTCATTATAGTTTTTGGTACACACTCATTGACTGTGTGAATAACGCCAATAGGATTTTTTTTAGCAATGGGACGAAACTCATCGTAAATGCAAGTAAGTTCTTTATGTTTATAACATTACTTGCACTCAGGTGCTTTGATGAATAAATTCATTTATCAGTCATTCATTTTAGTTCATAAGTTCATCAAAACAGATTAATGCTTTCCGGAGGTGGCATAACAAAATGTACATCTTTACACATGTAGAAATCTGAACTTGAGTGTGTGAAGCCATGTTAAACTAAATCATACTGATCCAACAAATGCCAATAACCCGTGTTGGTGTTTGCTGGGTCAATATGAATGAGAATTTCAAATGTCTGTGTTTGTTGCAGTTTGTTCGAGCAATGTGAATTAACCTTTCTGTCTATTCAAACTTTAGTTGGTTAAGCTTCAAAACCTCAACATTTGGAAAAACAAATTATGACATAATAATAAATATAATACCATTTAGCTATTAAGGCTTGAAAAAATAGTATTGAGCAGAAATATAATAAATAGCTGTACACTATAGCAATAGCAGACTGTGGTAAGGTTACTGTCGTCAGTATACATGCTGTGTGAATCAAGGCTTTGGCAAGCTGACCTTCGGTTCTGGGACAAAGTTAACTATTCATTCAAGTAAGTTTTTCAATATAAAGTTACCGGAAGCAAAGATAAAAGTTTTATAAGTGAAATATTACAAAGCAAATACAAATCCATTAAGTCTATATATAAGTGAATCAACTTGTTTTATTCATTATAACAAAATGAAATACAAAAACAACACTGAACAAAATGAAATAGTTTTTGTTATTGGCTGAGCACATGTGTGACTACTGTTCAGAAGATAATCTTTGGGAAGGGTACAATAGTCACCGTAGAGACAAGTAAGTTTGCATTGATTTATTTAAAAAAAGATAAATGCTACATATCTAAAATGATCAATATACTTCAGGATATTTGGTCATTTCGAAACCCTGTAAGTGTAACGTAAAACCTTGTGATATTTTGTAAACCGCAATATACAATTTGACAAAGCCCTAAAACACTAACCATTGCAGTGTTTAAAATGTAACAGTTTGAATAGTTGTTCATTGAATGTCTAAATAACTTTAGATCTAACTTTAGATTTATGTGTTTTAGGGTAACGTTTAATATAACAATATCCAGTATTTCATATAAAGTATTGGATAGTCTACGGTATATACTGTAAATATATGCGAAATATCCCGGTAATTAAACGTTTTTTGTGGAAATGCTTATATGCTCACCATTTACATTGGAAGTTTTTAGTTCCTGGCAAATGACTGTGTGAATGTTGGCTATCAGATTTTCTTTGGGATGGGGACCAAACTTATCATACAAACAAGTAAGTGTTATAGTCAACTTTTTTAGAAAGATTCAGGATTTTTTAAAAACAGTATTCTTCCTCTTAAATACTCAATCCAAAGTACTCATTTGGGATAGGTGCTGACCCTCAATAAATGATATGTCTGTACTAAAATGCAATACAATCAGTTGTTTCTTATAGAAATAGCTAAATATGTTTCAATGTAAAAACTAAAATAATGCAAAACATAAACACGGATTATCCTTGAGATTGTATTTGACTCTTTCCTTACCATTTTGTTTACATTTGGCCATGATAAATGTTTCGACAGATATTTCTATCTATCGATACTTGCTAATATGTTTGTGTCAACACAACATTCATTGTGTGACATCAGGAGGCTGGAAACTAATATTCGGTTTAGGCACCGAATTAACAGTTCATTCAAGTAAGTACAATTGTAGATGTATAAAACCGTTGTCATGCTTGAGGAATATAAAGATATTTTTCTCTTGCTATACTGGACTTCCAAAATCTTGAATTTCAACTTGGTTACATTAAGTGGGTTAGTCCGTGAGGTTTCTGTCATGGAGTTAGCACTTGTGTGAATGCTGCAAACAAGATGATCTTTGGTAAAGGGACAAGACTCATAATAAAAACAAGTAAGATTACATTACCGAATCTGTGGTAATAACGTTTAACTGAAATTCACTTTGTAAAAATGTTAAACTCACGGAAAAACTAAATTATCTTTTAATCATCAAAAATGAATCAAATTACAAAAATAATATTCATCCAAATTTATCTTGTGAATATCGTAGTGGTTTGATTCTGTAAAAGTATAACACGTTCTTGTAAAGAGAAAGTTAACTGTGTGACATCATCACAGCGGAAAGTCATTTTTGGGAAAGGAACTAAATTGATAGTTGAAACAAGTAAGTATACTTATTTAAAATACACTTTTAGCTAATATTTCAATGCGCTGTAATGTCAAATGCATATTGCATTCGTTTTGGCAAACAACAGATTCCGGATTATAAAACATCAGTTTTTTTCAAAGTCGTAAAGTATATTATAATGGATTTTGTTTAAAGTGATTTCAAGATCTGTCCAAAAGTAAATTCTAAATATGCTGCTTTGAAATGCCCAGTGCAGAAACAAATACTCTAAAGGAACAATATACTTCTAAATCTGTTTACTCATAGATATCAAATATTAAAACTGTCATAATTAGGCAAATAATAACCCATAATGTTTTCAAAGTGAACTAAATATACGCAGCATGTTTATTTGGTCCAGTCAAGCATTGTGTGACTCAAGGCATTAACAAGATTATTTTTGGAAAAGGCTCTAAACTCACTGTGCTATCAAGTAAGTTCACGTTACATTACATTTTATGTTAAACGTTTCTAAAGACGCGTGTTGTTTTCTATTAGTTTTTGTTTTTCAATGATATTTCCAATCCTGTTAATGAAAAGGTTATTGTATGTAAATGCGGATCAAGTTATTATATCATAAAACGCATATAGTAAGAGGAAAAAACTGAACATTCTATTTAGGGATAATGCAATATATCGGCAAAGATTATGATATTAACAAGCGAGATTGTTTATATAGTGTACAATAATATACACATAATGTCATTAATAATCCAGCACCAGTATCTGGTGTTCACACTTTATTTTTATTGGTAGTTTTGCACCCTGCTGACGTTTTACTTTAAGAGCAGAAAAGGTTACAGACTCTCTTTGCTTTCACACTTTTATTTGGGTGTGATTCATTGGCAAAAAAAGAAAAGAAAAAAACACAAAATAAATCAAATTAAATCAGAATTTGCGCGGTAGCATAATGATACAGATATAAAGCTTTTGCTCGTGTAAAACAGAATGCCAATCACGGCAGGATTTGCTAAAATAATGATCACTCTATGATGCATTTCTGTTTATTTTCTAGAATTGAATTGAATGTCAAATTCACCACTATAAGTCCATATTGGCTAGAGTAGTCTTAAGGATAAATGTACTGAGCTGTAGTGATGTGTGAATCCTGGAAACAAGATCATATTTGGAAGAGGCACCACACTTACAGTTAATTCAAGTGAGTTTATTGCTTTTTAAGACAAAACAGTCAAATACAGTGGAAATAGTATAACATAATTTCTTAATAATAATGTATGTTGCATACTGTAACTCTTCAGCATTGTTCATGCAACAAGTTTATATAAAACCAAAGGACCATGCTATTGTTTAACAAACTTCATATTTTGTTTACATTATTAGCTATTATTATATGTTAATATTATAGCAGCTCTCGAAATGTTCTGGTTAAGTCAGATACACTTCTCAGATCAACACATGCAGATAAAATAAAGTGAACTTAAAGTGAGTGTCCTGAAACAAAATACTTTTATAAAACTTAAATCCGCCCTTCCTAAAAAAAGCTGGCGTTTAGGCACTGGCTGGATGTTGATAGTTTTTAGCACATGATCAGTGACTGTGTGAATAATCAAGTGAAGATTGTCTTTGGCAGTGGAACCAAACTTATCGTTCAAGCCAGTAAGTTTTAGCAAATCCATATTCTTTATAAATGTATATTGTAGTTCTTGAAATAGATCTTGAATGGACCCTTATACGGGGGCTTCGAAAAGAACTGAAGCATCCAGATAACATTATAAAAAATTATTGGAATAATAATATAACAAGTAGTATAGTATTTCCAACGATTTGTTGTCAATGAAGTCCTTAATAGTCAAGTCCGAGTGGATTAATGAAGCAGGATGTTTATATGATGACGTCCACAGCTGTGTGACTCAAAGTGGATACAAAATAATATTTGGGAAAGGGTCTCGGCTAGACATAATTTCAAGTAAGTGAGCCTCAGTCTGTACATATTGTATTTTAAACTTGTAAAATGTTTTGAAAGAAAAATCTAATTCGTCCACAGACATTGGTGAATAAAGAATCCAAATGACAAGAGTTCAGACAACACATAAGTTACACAATGCTAAAAACACAGAGAAAATAGCATCCTATTTCTGTACCGAGGTCTGTTATGTATTTGAATGATTGTGCATCTGTAAATATTAACTCGGCACAAACATGTTCATTGCATAACTTAGGGATCCGATAACTAATAGTAATCTTCTAACATTAAAATGAAAAGAGAGAAGATGATTCGCTGGATATGGGAGTATTGATAACTCGAAACTTTCACAAAATTACATTTGCGAAGGGAACTGGCCTGTTTGTGCGGTCAAGTAAGTAAAATCTTACTTTTACTAACAAAACTATTCACTGTAACGTCAGATAAATAATGGAAACAGAATTTAAGATAAATATTGGAATAGAACGTAACGGCTTTTGGGATATAAAGCCCCCTTTGGAGTTGACCATATACTGTAGGGATAACAATCACTATAACAGCACAACAATGTTTGCTTCATTAGATACAAACGTCATCAAAACTAAATCATCGGCACAACCTTAACTTTTTACAAACACTTGATCAAAACGTATACTTTAACTTATGTATAACTGATGTGACGATAAAATTAAAAGTATGAATCTCTGGAAGCATAACAAGTCTTTGTAAAGAACACGGTGGAAAGTCATCATTGAAAAAGGAACTAAATTGATAGTTATAACACGTTTGTATAAAACTAGCATTTTTCTGGCCAAATCGTTTACAATAATCATAATTTAATACTTAATGTTAAAACTGAATCAATTTGCAGATGATCTGTAAACGTGCTGTATGTGTATTGCATTCGTTTTTGGCATACGCTCACAGGGTGTGTGAATGTGAATAAGATCATCTTCGGCGATGGAACCAAACTTGTTGTTCAGACAAGTAAGTCCTACATTTCTGAGAGCAAAAATGATTCAAAACTGATAAATCCATCCTCCCAACATTGTTATTCATGTGTATCGTTCATGATTTAAAATGTAGAGATTACAGCATTATTAAAGATACTTAGCAAAATAAACATTCAACAAAATGAAAAACAAAAGCTAAAAACGATGACTGCATTAAATTTAACATCAAATCTTATTTAATTTCTTATAAACAAGTTGATTTGTGACATTTTTGAAACCCACATATTTAGGATATACAGTAGATATTACTCGTGTTTACTCGGTAAATGTACCATGATAAACTGATGTGTGAATACTGGCAACAACAAGATCATATTCGGATCAGGAACCAATTTTATTGTTACTTCCAGTAAGTGGTTTTGTGTCATCAACTTTACTATAAAAATACGGTATATAATCTGTAATTCATGGATTTGTGATATAAAAAACACTGCAATTCACAATCAACTATGCAGATGAAATGTGCTTTACAAATGACGATCGAATCGAATGTTTAACTGCGAGTTTGTTGGAAACGTCAAACCTTGCTATCAGGACAAGATGCCAAATCTTCACATTGAATGTCCAGTTGACCGAGTGGCATATTTTCTACATGCAGATTCGAAATGCAGCATATAACATTTTTAACCAACTTCTGAGAATAGAACTTACATAAGACTTTATTATACATATACGGTGTAATAATGTATAGTTTGGTGTGTTTGTTTCCTCTCTTGTCTATTAGTTGTATTAAGTGATATCAGAAGGATGTTAGTTTTTGCTATATGATTAGTGGTTGTGTGAATGATGGGTATAAGGTTTTCTTTGGTAAAGGGACTGAAGTCATAGTACAATCAAGTAAGTTTTTCCAAAGTCTATCAGTCTATTACAGTATATTATTATTGCTATAATGTATATGTAGTTGAACTAAACATGCTAGTTATGTTTATCGTATAACCGTTATTGGACTTGGGGGGGTTTATTAGGATGTGGGTTTTTGCCTTTTTTCTCCAAAAATACTATCATCAAACTGGTCTATCTTTGTATCTATTTTTGTAAAAATTAAGTCCAAAAGTAACATCTTCAATGAATTGCAAATAGTAAAGAAATACTCTAAAAGCACAACATACTTCTAAATTGTTAATGGATATTAAATATCAAAACCTCTAAAAATGACAAAATGAGGCAAATACTGACCCACAATGGTCGGTCCGGCTTCAACGTTAACCAAATGTAGTCGACGTGTTTATGTGGTCCAGTCAAGCATTGTGCGACTCAAGGGACTACCAAGATTATTTTTGGAAAAGGCGCTAAACTCACTGTGCTATCAAGTAAGTGTAGATCACATTTCTTATAGTTTTAAACTAATTGTACATTTAGAAATGAATGGTAAATCGTAGATTTCATTGCTCATTTTAGTTAAAGGCTTTTAAGCAATATGCAACGACAACACTTGATTAGATTGAGAATTGAGCATTTAGTTTCACAGACTTATCTTAAGACAGGACTATGCTTCAGTTAAATTAGGATATTGTTGCTTTCCTTCTCAAACCTCGGATGTCCCTGTTATTCAGGGAATAGAAAAAACACTGTACTTTAAAATACTTGTTATTGATTCGATATTAGTGTACCCCGTTACAAACATAAAGGGTGATAATAATGATTTATGACCAAAAGAAAATCATGAAATATGGAGATACGAGGGTTCAGTAGGACAGCAGCGATATTTAAGCCTTGGGAAAAGATAATTACATTTTACATAGATGTTAAAAAAATAAGAGGAGTTCTGATAATATTATTGACCTGAATATTGCGATTCTTTTTGTATTTCTTTTCATTTAGAGAACTTTTTCAAATTGGAAATCGTCAAGTGTAATAGTCCATATTGACTTGTTATCTTAAGGATAAATGTACTGAGCTGTAGTGATGTGTGAATGTCGCTAACAAGATCATATTTGGAAGAGGCACCACACTTACAGTAACATCAAGTGAGTTTTTAGCTCTTTTAAGAAAAACACTGTAAAATACTGTAGTAACATCGTTTAAATGTAAATTGTAACCAGGCAGCATTGTTTACTTGACAAACTAGCTAAAAGACCAGAGGACGATAATATTGTTTTACAAAATATTGAATGTTTTAGAACAAGAAACTTTGTTGCTAAAAACTATAATATTAGACGTTGACATGAGACAGAACAAGTATTAAACGAGGAACTATTGATAACTATTGTAACTCTTTAAATGTCAATCTCAAACACATTCAGAAAATGTAATAAAGGGACAATGTAAACAGCGATACTTTAAGTACTGTATCGTAAAACAAGATTTTTTTAAAAACTACTTTTTTTAAAGCTGCGGTTGAATGGATGTTGGCTGGCTGGTTGTTGATAGTTTTTGGCACATGATCAATGACTGTGTGAATAATCAATTTAAGATGTTTTTTGGCAATGGGACCAAACTTATTGTTCAAGCAAGTAAGTTATCAAAATTTCATTTACTTTTACGTCAAAATCTATTTTAATGGTAATTATAACAATATAAAAAAACAATTGCTTCAGTTTAGTATTGGGTGTTAAAAACGTTTAATAGCGCAATGTGGAAGATCTTTTCACTTTATGTATAGGAGGCAATACGCACTATTAACTAGTTGTTATTAGCGTGACTATTATTAGCATATCGGCTGTTTATTAGAACCTATAAAGCACATATATTCTGCATATCCAAACTTTACATCCCTAAATACCTTAACCTAACTACTAACTTACTAACTATTAATAAGCAACAAATTAAGTAGTTGATGGTTTGTTAATAGAGAGAATTGCCCCCTGAAGTTTGACCAGCACCGAAAACTGAGAATTAATTTATGTTAACACACCAAATAACAATCTTAGAAAATAACTACTGATCATAACAAATTATTTGTAGCCAGTGAGCTCAATAATAGCCTTTATTTAAGATGGATACACAATCCTATTTGGAAAAGGGACTCTGCTAAACGCTATTAAAAGTAAGTGAGGCTCAGTTTTCACATACATACATAAATAGAGGGGGGGGGGTAATGAACAGATTTGAGAGTCTATACAGAAGTTTTAGAGTTTTTATGTATGATGGTATATTGCCAAATCATAAGTCATTGCGTCATTTCAAGATTTAAATAAAGCAATACACTTTTGAGAACAATTATTCCTAAGTGTCGGGAGCAAAACAGTTACAGACACAGACAGACAGACAGACAGACAGACAGACAGACAGACAGACAGACAGACAGACAGACAGACAGACAGACAGACAGACAGACAGACAGACAGACAGACAGACAGACAGACAGACAGACAGACAGACAGACAGACAGACAGACAGACAGACAGACAGACAGACAGACAGACAGACAGACAGACAGACAGACAGACAGACAGACAGACAGACAGGGACAGTTTTCATTGTAAACCCTTAATGTTCATATTACATGTATTTGAATTCAGCGATTACTTTTATACAAAGTGACAGTGTATCTTATCATTATGTGCATTCCCTGCGAATTGAACCCATGACCTCGTCGTAACTAGTTTTTAGTATGTTTCCAATGGCTGTGTGGATGCAGGACAAAAAATGTTCTTCGGCACTGGAACAAAACTTCTTGTAGTAAGCAGTAAGTTAATAAAACCTTTGTTATAAAAATCTGTCTTAAATGCAAAGCCCAATTTATCTTATTGGATCCCAAAGACAATTTTTATTAAAACCAAAAATCAAACAAAAGCATTTGTAAACAATGATTAATTCCCTGTTTTTATTAGAATTTCCATTAATATAATAAGTTTAGACAAAAAGGTTACTGTGATTGTTGAATTGTTATCATTAAAATCACATCTAACAGTCGAGCTCATGAAAGTTATTATAGCACTACTAACCACTGTGTGAATAACAATATTGGCAAAATCGTATTTGGAAAGGGAACACGATTATACGTACGACCAAGTGAGTACAAAATTTTACGATATTTACCGTTACTTGTTAAAACAAAATTGTACATTGATCAATAAATTCAAACTTTCTTTAGTTACTCAACACAAACACTCTGGAGGACAGAATTTTGTGTTGAGATTTGTAAGTGTGTGGATCTAAACAGAGCAAAACTAATATTTGGACGTGGAACTGTTCTCGCTGTGTTATCAAGTACGTTTTTGGATTACTGTCAATTTTTTATATTACATACAACAATTTTAATCACTAGTTCAGCATTCCTATGCAGACTTTTTCAGCTCATGAAGACATTTGAATGCTTTTACATCTTAACATTTTAAAAACGTTAAAACAAATAATTTCCTTGTTATGGGAGTATGTATAACACTGACAGTTACTGTGTGACTGGAACCTTTGACAAAATGATATTTGCAAAGGGAACTTGCCTGTATGTGCGGTCAAGTAAGTGAAATATTATCCACTTTTCAAAATAATTGAATTAGCAGATAAATAACAGCGATGAAAAAACAATCTATTTAACAAATCAATTCGTCACAGATATTGTTGTCCTGTAATATACTACGTTATATTACCGTACTTAATCTTAACAAAATCATACTGCATAGTATATTGTATTTTAATGTTAAAATCATCTTTGTTGGCGGGACAGTATACTTAAGTAATGCAACAATTAAAATAAATCAAAGATCTCATCTGCTGCGCACACACATTTATGGAAGAGCTGCGCAAAAACAGACAATATCATCTATAAACAGTGATGCTGTCCATACTGAATGTGGCTTGATGCGATGTGACAAACGCTTTGTTCTTTATGGGTTCTACTGTATTTTGTCACGCCGCGCCATTCGCGTCCGGTGTAGACATGGTGGAAGATGACTTTATAGAATGATCTATTGTTATAATTTGTTATAAGAAAGTGGGTCAACAGCGTAAACTTAATTTTTAATCTGAGTCTTGCCAATTACAGCAAATAATCAAACAAACATTAGGCAAATGCAAAAAAAGCTGTTAATAGTTTTAAACTAATAGGAAAATAATTTAAACCATACTTAAATCTTGTTTAACTGATATATAGCTTATATTTTAAAATAAAACTTAATTTTCAATCATCCTTTTTAAGTTCATGCAGCAAGCTACGTATTAGCATTATTGCTAACAGCATAGCGTTGCATTCAATGAAACATAAGGATTGCTAGTACAAGCAAAATATTAATATAATAGATATTAATGTATTACTTGTTTGAGCTAAACTGTAGCTTGGTGGTAAAAGCACGGTACGCCAATGTCATGGGTTGGATCCCAGGCATAACAAGGTATCACTCAGAAACAAAATGTAAAGGATAATGCAATATTAGTCGCCTTGGATAAAATCATCTCCAAAATGCATACGTGTAAATATATGAACTAAATATAAATGAAACAACGGACACTTGAAAGTGTGAATGGGTTTTTGAGATGAGGCGGTAGTGTGTGTGCCTGAAAAAGTCAGTTCTACAGTCAGGTTTTGACGTAAGGATATCTCATCGTTACATTCCCATGTTAATTCGGGATAAAGTAGGACAAGTCGCTGTTAAACCCCGACAGGGTTTGGGCTGTTTATCTTGGAATAGCATACATAGTGTCGCAACTGACCAGCCAGAAACAAATAACTCAGGGTAATGTACTTGTAGTAATGCCTGATAGCGTAGTAGTACGTTTCTTGTGTACTTGCAACATTGCTTTATTTCTACCTGACACGAAAAGATTATGAATTTGATCAACATACCGCACAACCTCCACCCTAACTGTTTCTGTCTGCCAAACTAATGTATTTTGGATTTTTCTGTTTTGCAGAAGAGATAAAACCACCGTCCATTTACAAGGTTAATGACTCATGTTTGGCAACGGACTTCACGAGATATAATGCAGTGGACGGGATCCCGCCATTCACCGGTCAGAACCTGTCAGTGCGATATGAAGGCGATAAGACCTACAGTGCCTTTGCCTGGGGAGCTGAACAGGATTGTGAAGAAACTGGTAAGAATGATCACATGTAAAAACATTATAAGCTCAGTTTGTTGTAAAAATATTTGGTTCCATTACATAAATGTTTTATTCTACTTTCAGATAACTGTAAAGAAGGATCGTCCGATCAAGATATTGAAGTGGAAAGTGGTAAGTTTTGCCATTTTTGCAAGAATAATCTCTAACAGTTTTGAATATAGTAAAACCACTAGCGTGTTCAAAATTGGCAGGACCACAATAGTGTAATAAACATAATCATCTGTTCTGCAGATGAAAAGATGAACTTCATGTCACTGGGCATCTTTTGGCTGAGAATTATCTTTCTGAAGACTGTTGTGTTCAACGTCCTGATGACTGTCAAGGCATGGATGAGCTAAAGTAAGTATACGACGTCCTGAGTAAAGGATGCAAAATATTTTCCGATTTTGAAGAAGTGTTATTAATCCGTTATATGTCTTTCAGATGTCACAAAGAATCCCGCTCACTTCATCATGGGGATTTAACCATCAGATCTTCACTGTTGTTGTTTATAAATAATAATAAATAATAAGGGATTGTGTAACCTCCCTGAATCATGTCAAAGTGTATATGATCTTACATACTGTAAATGTTTGAATGTCTTATATACTGTAATAATTTACGGTACAATAGAAGTATATTGTATGTTAGCATTTAGTAGATTCAATGCAGCCTCTGGTATTGTCTTCTTTTTATGATTTTATGCACAATATTTTGTTTTATTCTGTACAAAAACTTTATTCAAAAAGTTTTAATTAGTTCATCTTGCTTAAGAATTTATTTAATGAATGTTTACGTGATTTTACATATTTTAAAACCATCACTTTTTTCAAACTAAATGATCAAGAGAACAATTACTTTTGTCAGTCAGTCATTATACTTTGATTTGGACAATTACACCTGATGCCTTGTGCCTTTAAGATGTTAAAATGACTTTTGCAAAAATGTTTAGTAATGCTTCCTTTCAATGATAATTTCATAACTTTTTTTCATTAATAGTTGTTTTGAATATATATTAAACTATACACACCAGTTTATGGTTTTTGTGATTTTATTCCTTTGCAAACTTAAATGGCTGCGAAAGTTTAATATAAGATCAAATTCTACCCAACATTTAACAATTAACAATAGAAATGATTTGTTTGGTAATACAAATTTATGTAAGTGTTCAAGTGAAATCGATTGTAAAATATAGCATGCGTCAAAATGTAAACAGTGCATGTCTTTCGCCCTGTTTGTTTATATATCAGGAAAGCGACACATTCTTATGAGAGTCTGTTCATTAAAGTCAATTCAAATATATTTGGGCGGCGCTTTCCATCATTTTATTTTGTATTTTTTACAGATTTATTTTATTTTTGAAATAGCCCAAAATGTAAAATTACTGAAAAATTACTATAAAAATAAAATGTTTATGGAAAAAACTTTCTTTTACATAATATTTTTACAGTGCAGTTTTGCACTGATGCAAAGCAGCTTTACAGTAATTATGGTCACACTTCGTATTAGTGTCCAATTGCTTCAATAAACTGCTTATAAGGCAGTTGTTATAGGTTTAGAGATTGGGTTGAATTAAGACATTTTGCATTCATGTGCTTTACAACCAATATGCGTGCTAATAAGCATCTAGTTTAAGTCTTATACAGTGTTCCGATAAATACATCATTAATAGAATGAATAGAAAATGACATATTTTAGAATGATTGTCAAATTATGACAACTTTCATTTTAAAAAATGCTCACGCATCGTGTGTTTCTTTTGATGGTTTAGCCTGAAGACGTGTTATATTATTGAAATTGAATAAAAATAAGGGACGATCATTTTAGACTGCAGTCAATTTTTCACTTTCACCTGTACCCAACCTGAGCTATATATGCTCACTTTTGTATTGCAACAGCGAACAGTAATGTAGTAGCAAACTATAAATCAAAATCAATAGACAAAAGATTACCTTCCTCATCTATTAATCTCAATAAAGTTTGCTTTATCAAAACCTTCCCCAACACAAAGTAACTTGAATGTCTAAAAACCAGATGCTTTGATATCCTTTGTCATGAAGTGTACTGATAGCAAACAGTGTGAGGACTCAGTCTGAGAACAAGAAAATGTTGTTATTGTGCCCCTGATTATGTCCTGGAGCACATGGACAGCTCTCACAGACGTATGTGCTATGTGTTCGTTTACTTTATTTACTTTTTATGCATCATCCATCTAAGATTATGTCTGGGTGCATAGGGTGAATGTATAAATGATTTAAAGGCCCTGAATTTGTTTGGCTGAATATCAATAAAACAAGCAGTTATTACAAATAGTACTCTCTTGCATTAAACATTATGTTATAAGACTATTTATATTTAGCCCTGTATACTGTATATTACTGTACAGATCCTACTGGATCAAGTTGAAAATGATCTTTTAAGATATTATACATACGAAGAGGCAATATACTCATGAACTAAACCCATGACCGTTACAACTGCTCAATCAATTTACATGTTGCATGCATTATTCTTGCAGTTGTACGACTGAGGGTTTAACTGCAGATGTCAAATCATCCACAACATGTCAAATGAGGTGTGAGCAATCCATTACAAACCCCATGTTTCTTCTTTTTGAGTTTATATTTGCAAGGTTTTCCAGTGTTTACAGTACCTTTATTTCAGCCCGATGGACGGTCTCACATTATCTTTAAGCACCGGACATAATATAATGCAGAATTGAATCAATGAATGCAAGCAGTCCAATTCCTGAAGTTGCGAAGCAATCTTAATTCAAAACATTTCCACCACGGTCTCCAGATTCCCTGTTCAGACGTTGAAAACATGTCAAACATATGTTAAAACAACAGTGCACATTTTTTTACAATCTGTACCACTTACAGATGATTTATCTTACAGTGCAATGATGTATTTTTTATATTGTCTTGCTAGACTCAAAGGCATTTAAATCTTGGCATGATGACATTACACAACTCAAAGCAAAGGGGTCAACAAATGTAAGAGGTTTTAATAAAACAGCTTCCACTTGCACTCCACGAGCAGGGGCCGGTTACATAAACATAGCCATGGTTTTAAGAAGTAGTCTGACTAACTAAAGTCAACGAAGGAAAACTCTTTTAAAGACTTAGAGACTTTCTAAAACGTAAGACATTGAACAACGTAATGCAAAATGGCCGACAGTATCTAAGAGGAATACAATGCCACAAAAACAATTTAAATGAACAAATGTTGTGATTACAGTGCAAATAATACTAAAAACAAGGTTTGGAATACAGTCAACGAGAACATTTCACAAACCATCAAATACTGGATGTACACAAAAGTAATCTCCAGTAGACTTCCAGTGAATTGTATTGGTCTTTGAAAGCTCTTCCTCTTCTTATTGTCCATTTATTAAAATATTTTCTACTGTATAGCACAATATAAAGTCATTTTTTAATCTAGAGGCTCGGCCTGATTTTGCCAGGGGGATTCAATGGTGTAAAAAACATAGTGGTGTGGCTTTTTTGACATATGACGGATTTTTGTTATTCTGAAATTAGTACAAAATGTCAAAAGTTGTTTGAGCTCTTCTGAGGTCTCTCGCTTCAGATTTCCATGCTACAGCTGAATTATTCATCGTCTTTTTTGTTTGCTCTCGACACTCAAAATGAAAACACAGATCTGATCTCTTCAAATCTAGACTCATCCGAAGTGAAAAACACAACTGTGCACGCTGGCCACTTCCTCTTGTCTCCAAAAGATTGCTAATGAGATCACTTTGAGTCATGTAATGGTTCTTAACACGGGTATAGTTACTTTCGTCAGGTGACTATACTCTTATAAACAAGTTCTATAAAGTATATTAATTGATCAATTTGATTTCTTTCTGTTTGGTAGATCACTATTGTGTTTTATGCACATTTTAATTTATACTTGATGAGGGTTGTGTTACTATATGGCATGCTGTGGTTTATCTATCAGACAGTGATCAAATTAAACATAAACAACCCGATGACCCGATGCATGACTCAAAATGAGCCCTAAACATAGATTTACACTGCGCAGAAAAGGCCCTTTTAAACTTTAATGTTAAACTTTAATCACTGTGGATTTTCTTCCATATCATTACGAACAAAACATGTTTCCCTGTCACTCCATACAAATATAAGACATCTAGAAATCTAAACAACTCTTTGAAAACATTGATTGATTTAAAATCACAGATCTGAATCTTTAATATTTGTGGTAGACAGATGTTCCTAGTGTACTGCCGTGGTTTGGTCAACAACATTCTTCAAAATATCTTCTTTTGTGTTCTGGAGAAGAAAGAAAGTCATTTACAGGTGTGAAATGACAGGGGCTGGGGGGGTTGATAAATGATTTTCATTTTTGGGTGAAGTATCACTCTAACTGAATGCACAGGTAAATAGGAAGGATTGTTTCGAGGTGTATGTAAGCAAACAATCTGGATAAGGGACAGGCTCAACAAGCTTTGGATAAAAACCTACCAGATGAATAAATGTGAGATTCCCCATTTTCGGCACTGTACCTTACATGTGTCTCCTTCTTATGTAACCATGAGCACATATTTTGTCAGGGGGTTTCCCTCCATTGTCACACAGTTACAGATAACTAAACAAAACAATTTGAAATAAATATTTAACAAAAGAATAACAACAGATTACATATTGCTGTTGGTTTTGGAGTGTTTTTCCTTTTCGGACTAATAGTCACAATTCTAAATATACCTCTGAAAACAGTTGTGTTAAAAACATTAATGTTGTGTTCAGGGATGTGTTCAGTTAAGGACAACACGCTTTTTTTACTTTTAACACAACCCGTGTCAAAAAGGATAAAACAAATAATGTGTTAAAATTAATATGAATGATTATTTCTTTCAGATTTGTTTCAGAAGGTCACAAATTATTGGTTTGTTCCTTGTCTTCTTTTACTCAGTTCATTGCTAAACAACAGATAGCTTCGTCCATACATCTACAAATTGTGCCTCATGCAGGAACATCGAAATCAATTATATTATATAACATGACTCAACCTAACTTCATAAGGTTATACCAATAAAATGCACTATAACTGTACAGGGTATTTCAGGTAGAAATAAACCCATACAACTGCATGCTACTAGCATGCACTAAAGTTCATTTATATTGCGTCATCGATCTGAACGATTGGACACATTGACAACATACAGTGCATCCGGACTGGGGCCTTAAACCTGTCACTCAAACATAAGTGGATGGTTTCTCACGTATCTGAGGATGAGTGTATGTCGGTTGGTTTAAGATGTGACATTTAGATCAATTAAACCGAAACAAATATGTACTGCTTTAATATTTCTGTAGGTGTAATTGCAGTGCAGATATATGAGAAAAGTGTCAACTTCATCACAATTGTGTGCATGTGTGTTGTGTTTGTAAAGTATCTGCATGGAATGAAACACGCTTGACCCCTCCCTACCCAACAACAAGTGTGCATGTATAAAAAATATTTTTCTTATGTAAATTCACAACATTTAACCCTTTCAAGCACAGAGGTCACCACACTGAATAGCTGTTCAAGAAGTCATTTTGTGCTTTTGCATGGTCTTAAATGTCATAGTATATTCTTGTATTACTGCACACTTTAAAACAAATCCGTAAAAAAGCGGAATTTTCTGTCAGCTGGATTGACAGAAATGTAATTTAAAATAATTAGCTTTTACGGTAAAGTTACAGGATATAAGGATATACATGTATTATTCATTGTTTCCCCGTTTTCTCTTGTAAATTTGCTGTCTTTTTTCATAATATCACAGTTTTTTTACCGTATTTCAAAAATAAATTGTAAAAATTAAAATGAAAATGACGTTCTTTTCAGTGCCCAAAGTTTACTTTGAACTATGATAATATTGAAGTTTATATTCATTTTAAGAGGAAAATAGGGTTGTTGGTTCTTTGCAGAGGTCTAACAGAAGATAAATGTGGGCCACATAACGTTTGTTTAGGTTGTTGCTGCTGAACCGGTCTTTCTCTTCAAAGAGCTTACCTTCTCAAGTAGTATATGAAAAGTGTGTTATGTGTTATAAAGTCCACACAAGACAATGTTCTTCATTCATGGTCTTTTGACTTATTTTACTTAGTCTTTTGACAGCTCCAACTGAACTGTATTTGCATGTGAACTGCTATCATCACATTTTGTAAGAAGTCAAATACTTTTTCTTTCATTTTTAACACTGTAAGTGCAGAGTGCTTAACTATGGAGAGCAAAAAATCATCATAGATGACAAAAGATTGACAAAAAAATTCCAGTTTATGCAAAATAATCATTGCTTGTCTGTGAATAAAACATATGCAAATGTGAAATTTATAGCAGTTTGTGGTCGATGAACTAGTTCATTTATGTGAAACCAGGCTCACAGCATGAGTAAACAAATAAAAAAACATCTGTAAATAACAGCAAAAAAATGTACACGCCTTTTTCTAAACTTGTCCACCTCATCCGGGAAGTGCCTCGTGTGTTCCATGGTTAGAAACCAGAGGCGTGTGAAGCGGAAAACCGAGCTCTCAAGATGTCAGCTGTCAGATCTCAGTCTGTACACCCCACACAGACATCAACTCACCGCTGAAAGCCCACATCCACAGCACCTGTTTTCCACGCAAACAAAATCACCCACACTTCCTGTTGATGTTATTCTCTGTCATAATTCAATAATTTAATTATTTCATCCTCAAGAAAATTAAGACATTCTGTCAAATTACAATGCAATGTAAACGGTTAAGTCTTAAAGATTTGTTGTTTTAAAATTGTCAAAGAGGTAAAGAGCTACAACCATTTTTAATTTTAGAAATCTAGTTTAAGATTTTTTATTTAAGATTTAGCAGATGACACCCTGAGTACAGACAGACCAGCACCGCACCGTTGTCTTGTCTTTAAGGAAGGCACAGTATGTACTATAGGGTTTACCCCTGTAGCACACAGCCGTGAACACTATTGCCCGGTGACCTTAAATACAGTCCACGCTACATGATGTCAAGATGACCTCATTATACCTGTTCAAGACACATTTCCTAGAAATGTTCATATACAATAAACAACATTAAGGGGCAGGACATCCTGTTTCTACTCAAAAGTAGCCAATAAAACAGATGTGATCACATGATTAAACCTTTGAACATTAGTTCTCACACTTTTAAGGCCATGTTGCACTTTTAAAGATCAATTCTGAATATTCATGTACCACATTGTCACAACAATTTAACTCCTATTTTTTTCAGCATGAGCAAGTTAACATGAGCAACAGATCAATGAAAATTCGGTCATCATTTCTTCCCCCAAACCCCAAGGATGGATTATTATATTTTGCAGGCCACAAAAGAAGATATTTTGAAGAATGTTGGTAACTATACAACGGTTAACAAACGCCATTGTTCAGGGTTCTTCAAACATTCTTCAAAATATCTTCTTTTGTGGCCTGCATAAGAAAAAATGTCATACGGGTTTGAAATGACATGTGGCTGAGTAAATAATGGTTGAATTTTCATTTTTGAGTTCACTCTTTTACGCACAGAGGTCACTAAAGTTGATAAAAGGTCCTTTTTTTGTGTATGCATGGGTTTTAATGCCATATAGTTGCAAATCAACTACACTAGTGCATCATCCTGATCCCACCTCTTTAAATGTGCATGGCGTGAAAAGGGAAAAATCTTAAGAGCAATAAAAACCATGTATCCTCAGAAGATCATGTTATAGTTCATGCAGGAAATGGTTAATATTCCTTTAGTTACAGTAATGCAGTCATTCATAGGACACGTCATCATCCTCAGGAGCATCAAGACCTTCATCGGTCCAGTGACTGATGGGTAGATCGCAGAGCAGCATTACAAATGAAACAATACAACAATTGAAAACAATTATGATGTAATCAGAACCGAAAAGTGTTTGCTCTTTGCCTATTTGATAATGTATTACTGTAGCTACTTTTAAAAGAAGTGTTTCTAAACATTTTGAAACACTCAAGGTTAGTTGCCTTTATCTCCTAAGTAGTTGCATGGATTTCCAATCGTGTATATAAATGTGTCATTTACAGTATAAGGAGGTGAAAAAACAGCTTTCAAGTAAACGTAAGCAAGATCAATGGAACAAATATAGCAACAACAGTCAAAAACTTGTTGTCTATTGCTGACTAATTACAAATGAAACACACTTTCATAAACATGTTGTCTGAATGTCATGTGACAGTATGGCAGTGGAATAAGGCAACCGAATACGTAAAGGACTGTAGGTGGATTACACAAAACGATGCATCTTGTGACCTTTAAATGAAGATAAAAATGTAAAAACGAAAGTTTGCCACTCTTTTCCGACAGTTACACAGACACAAACTGGAAATGTATATCTTGTCATTATCCACCCCTGACTGTTTCAAAACCAGTTTACCCAAAGTACAGCTTTGAATGTGCATTTCAGATAAGTGCAAGATTTATTCTTCTAAGAATATACTGCATTTGAAATGGATGCATTGTGCAATGAAATGTGTTTCTTAAATCCCTTTTCGCATTGCAGACAGTTTTATTTTGCTAAGAATAACATCGCTTTTAGTTTTTTTGCATGCAAAATGTTTGTGCTGATGGCAAAGCCGTACGAACTCGCCATTATTTACATATTATAAAAAATAGAAATAAAATTCAGCAACATCATTTTGGTTCTTGTAAAAAGTCACCTTAAGTCTTAAAGACAACCTCTGACACAGTTCTGAAAGTAGGTAAGTAGGATGATTTTTATCGAGAGGTTTCATGTCAGTATTATTTTTTTCCACAGGAAGTGGGCGCTGTGCAGAAATAAGAAACAGCGTTTCACTTCCTGCTTGCGTCACAGACGCCTGCGGTTGTTTTTCTCTTCTGCATGGCAAGACAGGATGTGTGTTTGTGTGTGCGTGTTTGCGCATGTGTCTTTGTGTGTGGGTGACAGAAATGAGGACAGGAAGACTGATGCATGCTCATCTTGCACACCTTGCACCTTGCAAAGAGCGCAAGAAATGTAGCACATGCATGACTTCGGTCTATGACAAACCTTATAATATGCCACCATGTAGGCCAAACGTTTCCTTGCAACATTTATGTTTTAAAATTGTTATTAAACAATGTTAGTAGTCAAATATGTCAAAACTGTATCAAGGTTAGTATCCTATTGGGAATACATTCATGTGATGTGAAAATGTAAATGTTTACGGTATTCTACGTGATAAGCTCCCTAGCCATTTAAGTGAAATAAATAAGACAATAATATTAATAAAATCATGTAGACGTGTAAAGAGACTTCTCTTTTTAAATGCATAATGCAATGCAAAATAAGCATATTACAATAATGTTGTGTTTTGTACTGTATTGCTATTCATTTAATTTCCAGTATATTATTAAGAGCAACATTTTATAATATATACACATATATATATATATATATATATATATATATATATATATATACACACATTAACACAAAATATGCAAAATAGTCATGCACATAGCTCAAAACTTTCACCATGCATCAGTGATTTGGACTCATTTACTCAGCAAATCCGTCCAACTACTGGCTAGGGGAAGACAGTGACAGAAGCCTCCGATAGAGGGCACAGGTCGACATCATTTTCACACTAAAATATAAGTACCCACTGACACCTATTGACAGTATTTCAAAACTGCAATTCTAGATTTACAACCACATGTAAGAGCTCAAAACAAACACTAGATGTCGCCATTGCATTAGTCATAAACTTGCTTCTCAACAAAATATAATTGTATTAAAAAACACTTTACTGAATGCAATGTGCATAGTTTTCAACATGGTTTCACAGAATAGATTAAGTTAGTAGACATTCAATTGTTGATATTTGGGTAGCTTTTAAAAATGTGCCTTTAAAGGGATTAGATTTGAGCCCTTGTCTGAAAAAATAGGCGTTTGTCACCATTACATCACATTTTTTAAACATGCTTCACTACTGTTTCATATTCAGTAAGAGACTTGGAAGAGAGAGCTAATGAAGCTGAACCGAGCCACGTCAATGCCGTATCGTAGTGCGATTTCTATGTTTGTCAATTTGCTTTCTGCAATTTTATTAATATTGTGCATGCACAATTATTCAAGTAGGCCTGACTTTACTAATATTCAACAACAAAAACATTTTTATTTCAGTCCTCATCGACGGCTTAACACAATAAATAAAAAAGGATTTCAGGGGAAATAAAAATACAGAATAAAGAAAATGCACCCAGGGAACAGGTTTGTCTTCTCCAAAAGAGGAAAGATAATTCACAGCCAAGAGCCTGCGCAGAGACGTCCCCCCAGAATCATTTACACATATTATTATTATTACACAAAATATGACAGAAATCTTACAAGGTTTTAAGATGAACTTTTATTGCTTTCATGTATTTGAACAAACAACACAGCCTAATAGAAAGAGCACACGGTGACCCCTCAACATACACACACACGTGCACGCGCACACATTTGATTTGTATTCTTAACACATACATTTATATTATAAAATTAATCAATGCAATTAAAAGACCTCGATCGAGTAATACAAACTTTTCCCTTAGAGAAAATATGTGAAACATACAGCAGTATATGACATTTAGTCATTTAGCAGACGCTTTTATCCAAAGCGACTTACAGAGAGTGTGAATGGTGCAGCGTATAAAAGGATGTACTATACATGTTAAAGCAACACTATGGTTTATACGTTTAGTCAAGTAATGGTTCTTCTCGGTTTCTTTTGATTGTTATCAGAAATAATCTACAGGCGCTATATTGTGTGTGAATGTGTACCCGAGGTTAAGGCCTGTCCACAAACACAGTAACGTTTGATTATGTTCTCACTTTGAAACCGTCTGTAAGCTTCCCCGTGTGAATTTGTTGACTAAACTGATGGAACAGGCGGATGCAGAAACGTTGTTTGGAAACTATGTGGCACTCTTCTGCAGGCAGTGGATGGATGGGGCTTGTGTACCGACCCGGACACATATTTGGTTGCATCACCATGAGGCTGCTCAGGTCAGCGGCAGTGGAATTCGTCCTGTTAAGAGTGAAATAATTTTTGAGACATTTTACGGTCGAAAATCTACACAGTGTTGCATGTATATTTTTTTCTTTGTTTTTCATTCCTGTTATTCTATCCTTGCTTCATGAAGTGGTTGTCTTTGTTTTTAAGGTGTTTATCATGTTTTTCTCTATACGCTCGGGATTCTTGCTGGAGGGCAAAGGGAGGGGGTGTCACGTTTGAATCATATATAAATGCTGTGTTCAGGAAGAATTTTCTCTGCACCAATTCATTGCTTATGATGCAGATTAAACGATAATAAAATTTTTTGCAAAGAACCTCATGCCTCTCTGTGCGTTCAGTTTGTCTGGGCTTACTCACTTAGTTTAAGGAACAAGAAAATTCCAAGACACTGGGACAACACATTTTGTGTTACTTGTGTTCCCTTACATTTGTTTTACATAATACAATAACATACTGTATATTGTGTTAAATAGCAGAACACAAACACAGTGTTACTACATGTATAATTAATTACCTTTTGCATAATTAGAAAATAAAAAAACTATCGATTCTGCTAAATATCCTTGCTCAAGTTACTTGTTGTTTAAGACATTTATTGGTAGAACATTTTGACTTTTTAAGTTTCACAGTGTCTGTATTGTAATTGTCTGTAATTTGACTTCTTCATGAAAAACACCCTGGAAAAGTTAAAATGATAACCATGTGCTGAATGTGAATCCATGCCAAAGACTTGGAAAAGAGGCACTTTCTGAGATGCTAGATTAAATAAAAAGTCCAATACACTGTAAAAACAGCTGTCTTAAAACAACACATTTTCTGTTTATGTTAAACAAACATTAATGTGTTGTCCTTGACTACTTTTAACACAACTTAGGTTGTCACAAGTGTATTTGCTTTCAGCCCGACGCAGATCTCATTTTCTGGTCACGCACCGCGTTGATTAAACGGGAAATGCATTTGCGCCCATGGTCTGAAAAAGAGGTGTGCTCTGGCACATGGTTGGCACGTTGCTATTTTGAGGAACTGAAACTGCGCCATAGACCAACTCAAACCTGATCTAGAGTCTAAAGTCAATGGCGCAATATTTGTTTAGTTATTTAAAGAGCGGGTTAGGAATATGCGCCTATAGGCGGTGCACAGCGCTCATACATTCTGCTTATCACACACGCGCAGAAGCACAATAATGACAAATATTTATAAAAATGAGTTTCAATGTGAAAGATTACTATTGTGGCCATTCTCGGTTTAATTGAGCAATATGTGGGTAATGTCCAGCAAAACAAACTTCCGTTTGTCATTGGTCTTTATTATGGGAAGAAGAAGCCAACCAGCCTTGACTTTTTAAATCCTTTTGTAGAAGAGGCACAGCGACTAGAAAAGGAAGGAGTTCTGTTTGAAGGGAGAGGACTTCCTTTCATCTGTGACGCCCCTGCTTGTGAACTTATCAGAAGTGTGAAAGGTCACAGTGGATATTATGGGTGTGACAATGTGTTCAAAAGGGGGTCAACTACGAGAACAGGGTGACCTTTCCTCAAACAGATGCTACTCTAAGATTAGACAATGCAGTCCGTGATGAACTTTCCGACGACATTCATCAGTGTGGAGAAACGCCATTGGCTTTGTTGTCTGTTGGTTTGGTCACACAGTTCCCACTGGATTAGATGCATCTGGTATGCCTTGGAGTGACAAGAAAGTTGTTGCATCTTTGGCTGAAGGGACAGTGGCTGTCAAAATGTTCAACTTTTATGTGACATACAGCATGCATGGATTGGTGCAACTCAGTCAAGATGCCAAAAAGCATGGTGTCCTTGATAACATCTCATGCTTCCCATTTGAAAACTATCTTGGGTGCCTGAAGAAACTGTTGCGCAAGCCCACACAACCACTGGAGCAGGTTGTTCGCCGATTGTCGGAGAGAAGTCAGCAACAGAAGAACAAACATCTCCAAAACAAGGTCCTTGAAAGAGCACAGCCATGGATCACTCCTCAACAGGCTTTCAGTGAAAAGGCAGTATGAGGAGTTTTACTTTCAAGACTTGTAAAACGTTCAGAGGAGACAACTGTGTCCTATTGGAAAATAAGGACATAGTTGTTAAACAGAATATTGTCGTTTATGAAATGGACAACACTCTTGTTATCTACAAGAGGTTCCAGAACATGGTCAATTTCTTTAGTTACCTGTTCCTGAAGACCATTGTTCAAAGTAAGTGAACATCCAGACCCCAAAGAAGCCAGAAGTGTCACACTACACTACACACTACTTATTTTTTAATTTTTTTATTTCGTGTGACCCTGCCTTGAGGGCAGCTCCTCAGATAGATACGGAATGGTGAGGTTTTTTGTCCTTTATACAGGCGCACGAGATATCACTGAAGATATGCCAATTTTTGCGACCTTATTCTGGAGGTCTGGGAAAACCGGAGAACCCATAGAAATTGGCTTGAACCAATGAATCCTGAATCCTGCAATTCGTAGCCCACTATGCCACGCAGACCCCAACCTCTCCAGACATTCTGATTGGCTGTGTTCTCTACAGCCAGATTTCCTGCTGTTAATTGTATATATTCCCACTTGTAGTCATGTGTAAATTGAATGTTAAAATGTATATTATACCTGGTAACCTGCACTTTCTTTGACACATGCTCTTTCTATCTGGACATTATCTGGTACCAAATATTGTACTTACCGTGATTTTAATGTTGGCGAATTTCATTCCATCAGTGCTTAACTATTCTATTATAGTTTGAAATTTCTCATTTCATACCTGATACTGCACAAAGGTACCCACAAAATGTACTTTTATTCTGTCAGTGTGCTTATATTGTCCATAATTATTGTTGGTCACTAGACTTTAACCTTGCTCTGTTGTACGTATTTGTACTTCCACCATGACATGTACCTAACTATCCGTTTGTTAGAAATCACTTGTAAATGTGATGTTATACCTCGAATTATTTATAGCCTGCACATTCTTTGGTAGCAAATATCCTCATTACTTGATATAATGTTTACTTGTAGTCTAATTCTTTTCATCCCAGAGCTAACCTCTCTAATTTACCAATCTTTGTTAGTGTTCTAATTTGCCTGTAATGTTTTTTTACCAAAATATTTTTGTAAACCTGCATGTTCTTTAGTACTTTCTTTTATTTTTCAGTTATTTATATTTCAGTGCTCTTACACATCTTGTTTCAATGACGGTTACATTACTGTAACATCCTGATAGCAATCAATAAGTAAAGTGATACATTGGTTTTTTACAAGTATATTGTCTGTTAAAGGCGTAAAAATGTTGAACCAATCACTGGTCTCTGCGCTCTGCTGCGCCATTGTCCAGGTGCACTATAGTGTAGCCTAGAAGGCTCTCTGTAAATGACTTGAACTGTTCATATATTCAACACATTTTCTGCCCACATTAGCAGGAGGGTAAACAATGTAAACAGTAAACAGTATAACATCTTTCTGGTAATGTTCATGACCATGCTCATTTCACATTCACTTAAACTTTAATTGTACATTTGTTGTGAAATTGTTTTTAATTATTTAATAAATGTTTTTTAATGTGAAAATATTGTTCTTTAATGTCCTCCTGTGTTTTGTGGCTGTTCTTTAAAAATATCAATTTAAGCACCGTTAAGCACCGGTAACGTTTTAAATGTATGGATTTGGCACCGGTATGGAAAAAGACCCAAAGGATACCCAACCCTAATCATGGGCCTTATAGGATACAACCCAGCTGCATTATTTATTCTACTATGCATGCTTGATACAGCATAAAATCTTCTTGCCAAGTTAACATACAAACATGGCAATAAAGCTCTTCTGATTCTGAAACAGTTATAATCACCAGGAAAACATTTAATCTTTCAACTTGATCACTATTTAGTTGTTAACCATATATTGACGATTAGACCCTATAAACATTTTACGCCTGCAAAGTTGTTTATGTAGATTTTTCGCAGTTTTTATATATTGGATATTTTCATTGTAAATATGCAATGTAAAGTGAGCTCAATAAGTACTGAATTATTATACTGTGAGGAGTTTCGCTTCAACAAACAGTAAATAGTATATGCAACTAAGGTTGCTTGAAAACACACTCCTGCATTCCAGTATGTCAAACAGCAGGTGGTGCTGTTGGCCTTCTTTTGCCGTACAATTGCTCCACGTCGACGAGCAAAACTTTACCCATCGAGAGAAAGTCAAAAGGATAGATAAGGACAGTTTGCATGAGCAACCAAACATAACGAAATACAACAGAAAAACAGACCCGTAATACACTATAAAAAGACGTTACAATCAAGACATGCACAAATACTTAATAAAATGTTGTTTTATTTATTGTCAAAAAAATATTGCCTTCACATTTGAGTGTCTGTGTCAAAACAGCTTCCTAAGTAACAATGTGGAGTTGTGGCTCAATGCACGCCTGTGTGCCCGGATTTGGCACAGAAATAATGGAATAAAAGATTGTGGCCCAGATGTGGCCCACTTGACTCATTTAAATCATCCGAAAAGAGTCATCTTGATGCTCTGACTGAGTTAAGTGACAAAGTAAATGAACACTGCTCAGTGTCTGTATGAGTGCACACTACAGAGTATAAAAAGTGTTGAATGAGATCATCAGGTGACTATTAAGCCATAATTGATGAACTGTCACATATCTGTTCCTTGCCAACAGAGGTCGCCACACACCACACTGACTTCACCCTGGACTCTCTGAGTACACCCTCACCTCATTGAATCAGTCAAGATCTTACCAGAAGGGAATTAAACACAGACACGGTGACACTAGAGCAAACTTATTTAAACAGTTGACACTAAAGTGACTTCAAACTTAAAAAAAACAAACACATAAACGTCTGTAAATTCTAAGATTTGTAATACACATATCAAATAAAGTGAAAGTGGTGTCTGTAATAATTGAAGATGGTAATGGTGTTGGTGGAGATGCTTAATTCTCCTATGATGAGATCAAGATGATTCTGTTCAGATGAGTCAAGTTGAGTGAACGATTCTTTCTTTTCAGTGTGTGGATCAGATCTGGGACGGAGTCTAACATGTGGTCCACAAGTGAGCAAAGAAAAAACTGGCTAGATGGGTGGTGTCTGATTCATCTTCAAAAATGTATTTCACGCAGTCCACTACTTATGTGTGTGGTCAGCAGCACTCTATAAAAAACTCAAGACAGCATCACAAATGAAAGAGCAGTTTATTAGAAATTCTGTGTATTGCAAAGGAATTGTTACATGAAGGTTTTGAAGGTTTTTGTACAGTGTACATGTGTTTCCTGTTACTGTGGGCCTCACAGCACAATAATACACCGCAGAATCTCTCACGGCTGTGGAAGATATTTCAAGAGTCACACGTTTCTGTGCTTTATGAAGTTTGATTGACAGACGCGGATGAGGTGGATTGACTTCTGTCACATATTCAGAAGCTTCATCGATCATTAGTAGAAACTCAGGACTGGATCCAGGTTTTTGGTGGTACCAGAGCAAACTGTTTACTGATCCAGAATATTGACATGATAAAGTAATATTATCATCCTCCGTTAAAAACATGCTGCTGTTATCTGCTTCAATGACATTCTGTGTAGTTTCAGCTGTAACAAGGTTAAACATTTCATTAAGTGTTATAATAAAAGCAAGAACTACAATAATAAACAATTCAAAACAAAATCAAATACATTTCTTACCAAAATAGTTGAAAAACATGAACAGAAAGAGCAGCAGCATTGTTTTTTATAGATTTCTATATAGAGAAGTGACACAGTATTTCTCTCACACCTTTAGAATGAAGGCAGTCGCTTGTCCCTCATCTGCAATTCCTTTCCCTTCGGCACCGCCCACTTCATTTATTCCTTTATCAACATCACGTACTTCACTTGATGCCCAAAACATGTTTATGAAGAATGCTGTCAACACATCTGCATCAACGTTCTCTGTTTAAATATATATCATCATTTGTGACTGAACAAATCGAATCATGTAAAATATGTTTCTGAATGGCTTACCTTGAAGAGAAAATAACTATTTAACAGTATTCTCTGAAACATGGACTCCTTCTGGCAGATCTTGTATTTAAGGTACACACCTGTGATGTTGAATGAAGGAAAGTTACATCTGTATTCGTGTCCTTTCATTTCATACCGTGTCTGCAGATGTTTATATATATGATATATATATGAAACTTTGCAAAATAACGTTTGTTGAAACGAATGTAATTATATTTTGTGTGTTTACCGTATTACTGCGTGCATGTGTATTAGTCTTAGAAAATTGTATAATGACACAATGATTTTAATTCTATCATTTTTTCTTTTTATAATAGCATTTAAAATGTCACTGATAGACAAGAATGTGTGTAATATTATTAAATGCGGCTGTACACGAAAAGGAATGAGGAAAAAGACTGCGGCAGAAAAGCACACAAGACCTTTCCCTAAACTGGGAAATTCTGTTTATTTCCCAAAGCCTTGTTTAAAAAAAGATTATATTAAAATATAAAATAAAAGCCCAGAGGGAAAATGAAAGGACTATGAAGAAAGGTGGTTCTTCTTAAAACTATTACGAATGCATTAAGTTACAATAAAGTGTAGATGAGGTTTGTGTTCAGTGTTGTTGTGTTTTGTGTCACTGTGGGCTGCAGGGCGCAGTAATACACACCAGAGTCTGTGACTTTAACAGAAGAGATCTCCAGATACACATGTTTATCATGAAGTCTGATGCTCATATGTGCTTGAGGTGGAGTAGATCTGGTGATATATTTAGAGGACTCAATAATAAGCACAAGAAACTCTGGTGTTGATCCAGATGTCTGCCGGTACCAGTGAAGACTGTAAGCTGATCCATCATATGTACAGGACAGAGTGATGTTGTGTCCTTCAGTTATACACACAGATGTATTGTCTGGTCTGATGGGATTCACATTAGCTTCACCTGCATAGACAAGAAAAGAACAAGCAATTTAATCAATTACAGATTTGCTTTAAAATGCATTTTTAATACATTTTAGTAATATTATAGAATGAGGTGCATAGGAATACTTACAGTAGCTGAAGGTAAATATTAAAACAAAAGAGATGATCAACATTGTTCAGTAGAGGTTCAGTGTCTGTATTACACTGTCAGTGTTTTCTCAGATTTTCTCTGTATGAAATTTACAGTAAAAAAACACTAGACTCCTCCCACACACATTACTTCTGCACAAACATGTGTGTGATGTTTGCTGTGGTCAGGTTTTTCTTCAGTGTGTTTGTGTTTCTTCTCACTGTGGGTTTCAGGGCACAGTAATACACAGTTGAATCCATCACTCGTGTAGAGAAGATACTCAGATCCATACGTTTAACTTCTTTATCAGCCGAGGCATACAGACCAAACTCTGACTGACCACTGAGCTCAGTGTGAAGAATGAGAATCTCAGGTTTGGATCTGGGATCATGACGGTACCACTGTAAAGTATTTACATAGCCGGTGTAGTTGCAGGACAGCGTCACGTTTTCTCCTGCCATAACATGTTTCTCTGTGAAGAATGCCGTCAAGACATCTGCATCGACATTCCCTGCTAAAAAAAACATAAATAATAAACTACAAGCTGTCAATAATTTGCTCTTTAACGAATAAGAATCAACTAAAAAATATGATTGTAATTCACTAACCTTTAAAAGGAGAAAGAATCATCAGGATAAGGAGCAGCATCTTGACTAATAACTGACAGAAACACTTTGAGTCAAGATCTAGTTTTCTACTACAGAATATATCTCTGAGTTTCTATCTGTGTGCTGTTCTACAAACTAATCTGACAGCGCCACCTCCTGGAGGAAGGCAAATTTGTGATTTGTGAAGACAAGCTATCTGTTTCCACACTGGGTGTAGTTAAATAATAATATTCAAACTTGTAGGCCTATAATTTAGTATTCATTAACTCAATTCAATAAAGTATATTTCTAGAGAACTCAGCATTTGCAAAAAACGGATCATTGGATTAATGAAGAATAAACACTGGAGAATGGATAAATCTTTACAAAAAATAAGCATTATACTAACTATTACTGTATTAGTGTAACTTGTTTTATTGTAGCTATAACATGCACATCTTGCTAGCAAACATTATTTACATCCTGTATTTACAAATCTTTCCAGACAACAAAATGGTTGCAAGATAATTACTTTGTCTAGATAAAAAGTTGACGAGTCTAGTCGATGAAACACTCAGAAGCTCCGGGCCCGGGGACCAAGAATGACAAAGACACAGAAGTACAGTTCACCCAAAGTCAAAGTTTATTAGGGATGGGTCATATATATATATATATATAATGCATGAATGAGGAAGTGAGGTAATGCTCAGATCCAGACACTTGGAACATTATAAGACCCAATGTTGACATATGTTACTACATTGTGGGACACAGCAAAATCTAGATTATCGACAATGGTCATTTCAATAGCAGGGTTTCCATCCATCCAATTTAAGAATGACCGTAACAACAATTCTGATGGAGGAATTTATTCAGCAAATGCATTTCCATCTCCATTATTCAAAAGCACCCCAAAATTTTGCGATTTTTAGGGCTTTTATTTCGAAATTTGGCCTTTCCATCACTCATTTCTGAAGCGAAACTTCCATATGCGTATAAATCCAGAGTGTTGGAAACCCGCTTAATGACCACCAACCAATAACATTTCATTAGATTCTCATTTGCACTGCCAAATTATTTTTTTAAAAGCACACACTTACAGCACACCAAAACATTTAACCTGTAAGTCAAGGGTCAAGAGCCCAATTCAAGGAAACACTGACCACCATGATGGTGACTTTTGATAGCTGGGAACGTTCCTAAAACGTTTTTAAAAACCATAAATGAACGTTCTTGTTACAAACTTTTGTAGCTGAAAAAGTGCTCTTCAGTCTAAATTCTGTGTGTCTTTCTTTGCTTGTGAAACACTTGTGCACTTTTTCTCACTGTGACTTTTCATGTGCACCGTCAAATTGTTTTTTTGTATGTAACTCTTTCCACACTCAGTGCATGTGTATGGCCGCTCTCCAGTGTGAGTTTTCATGTGATTCTCAAGACTGCCTTTCTGCCCGAAACTCTTTCCACAGTAAACACACACGTACGGCCGCTCCCCGGTGTGAACTCTCATGTGGATCCTCATACTATATGAACAAGTGAAACTCATTCCACACTCAGTACATGTATATGGCTGTTCTCCGGTGTGAATTCTCAAGTGTCTCTCAAGATTGCCTTTATGTGTGAAACTCTTTTCACAGTGAACACATGAGAATGGACGCTCTCCACTGTGAATTCTCAAGTGGATCTTCATACTATTTCCGCTTGTGTAACTCTTTCCACACTCAACACATGTGTATGGTCTCTCTCCAGTGTGAATTCTCATGTGTTTCTCAAAACTGCCTTTCTGTCTAAAACTCTTTCCACACTGAACACATGTGTATGGCCGCTCTCCAGTGTGAACTCTCATGTGGATCCTCATACTATTTTCGCTTGTGAAACTCTTTCCACACTCAATACATGCGTATGGTCTCTCTCCAGTGTGAAGTTTCAAGTGGTACTCCAGACCGCTTTTCTGTATGAAGCCTTTTCCACACTCATGACATGTGTACGGCCGCTCTCCAGTGTGAATTCTCATGTGTTTCTCAAAACTACTTTTATGTCCAAAACTCTTTCCACACAGCGCACATGTGTATGGACGCTCTCCGGTGTGAGTTCTCATGTGCGCTTCAAGATTTCCCTTCTGTGAAAAACCCTTTCCACAATTGACACATGTGTATGATTTTCCAGTGCGAAGTCTCATGTGAATTGCAAGTGTTTCTTTGTCAGGATCTTCAAGTTCTATCGGGTCTAAAACGAAATGAAATAAAAACATGTAAAACACATTTGGGGGATTTTCCTGTCATTTTCACATTGAGAAGAGGGATTTACCAACCTCTTTGTTCCTCAGTTTGTTCATTCATTGTTCCACATGTGTCTGTATCAGTCATGTTGAAGAGGTCCCTTCACCTGTAGAATAACAGGAAATATTTCTGTATTTTAATCTTGATCTCTGTGTGGTTTAGAGATACAGACCTGTCAAAAGTGGGAGAATATTGTTTACTGGGACAGTTTTTAATTGCATGAACTGTTTCCCTATCTAAAGTACTAGACTGATATTTGTGTCCGTGCCCTGTGCAATGTTTCTGTCATGAGAAAAATTATACTGAATTTTCAACTTAATGTCACCAGTAGTCACTTTAACTGCTGCTTAAATCCTGAAAGATAAACGCAACCTCGTCGGACAAAATCACAATACAGTACAATACTACATTATTAGTATGTTAAATGCTGTTTGCCCATTCTCGACAATGTGTTGCTGTATTATGAAGGCTTCTTTGATTTTAAATGCAAGTGACAGTTAAATATGCTACATTGATCTAACTACACGCGGACGAGAGGCAGAGGGCTGAAAGTAATGGCTGGTGAACGATGGCGTTTCACTTTTGCTTCTTACACATGGCTCTGTTGCAGACATTTAACCACCAAATGCAAATCACAGAAGGCTGAAGGAGACCGACAAGGAATCATAGCAGCGCTGTTTGGTTTAAACAACTACAGACTTCAAATACTGCAGTATTTGAGAGCAGGGACCTGATGAACATTACAACACGTTTTTGGTAAATGTTTGGACCACAATATTGTGTTGTTTTTTACTGACAAATCTAATGCTATCAATGTAAATGCAATAAGCTTTCAATAACTACTGGCCTATATTAAAAGTGTAGTTATAATGTTTAAGGATAAATGTCACAGAACTTTGTGCAGTTTGTATATTTGTTTGGCATTAAATGTGCACATTGTCATTTTAAAATACTCATATTTTTTAATACTTTGCAATGTGAATTAACTTTAAAAACCAGATATTTAACAATTCATTTGTTCATTTAACCATCGTTGTGTGGTGCCATTTTATTTATTGTCACAGAGGTGGGACCAAGTCATTGTTTTTCAAGTCTCAAGTCCCAAGTCATCTCAAGTCCCAAGTCATCTCAAGTCCCAAGTCATCTCAAGTCCCAAGTCATCTCAAGTCCCAAGTCATCTCAAGTCCCAAGTCATCTCAAGTCCCAAGTCATCTCAAGTCCCAAGTCATCTCAAGTCCCAAGTCATCTCAAGTCCCAAGTCAGCTCAAGTCCCAAGTCAGCTCAAGTCCCAAATCAGCTCAAGTCCCAAGTCAGCTCAAGTCCCAAGTCAGCTCAAGTCCCAAGTCAGCTCAAGTCCCAAGTCCCAAGTCATCTCAAGTCCCAAGTCATCTCAAGTCCCAAGTCAGCTCAAGTCCCAAGTCAGCTCAAGTCCCAAGTCAGCTCAAGTCCCAAGTCAGCTCAAGTCCCAAGTCAGCTCAAGTCCCAAGTCAGCTCAAGTCCCAAGTCAGCCCAAGTCAGCTCAAGTCCCAAGTCAGCTCAAGTCCCAAGTCAGCTCAAGTCCCAAGTCAGCTCAAGTCCCAAGTCAAGAGAGACGAGTCCAAGTCGTAAGTGAATTGGCACTGAATCAATATCATTGGATCCTTGGCTTCTGTTAAGATAATGTTTATTTTTCAGTGTTGTAAAAGTTTCTTAGAAAGAAAAATTGTGCACAAAAACAAGTTGGTTGTATTTATGACTATTATCATCAAATATTGTAGCAATATTGAGTAATTACTGACTGGTGTCGTGCCGATATGAAATATACGATGCGTCAACAAAACCCACATTAAAGCATGTTAACATCACAAACAGGATTTATAGTTTAGATTAAATGACAGACCTAAAAATAGATATAATCTAGCATTTCTATTAATTTGCTAAACACTGCTTCGAATGCGAAACACTGCTAACGTTACCGGAAATGACGGCGCCGCTTCGAGGAGAACCCGGAAGACTACGTGCAAGTTAGTCCATTGGGTTACGACGCAAGCTCAAAAGTATGCAAACATTCTTAGACGATCCTACTGTGCTGCAACTCGGACAGCGAAATATTCAGAGCAAGTCTCAAAACATTAACACACATGTAGTGCACGAACCTGTTTTAAAGAAGTCCGTCAGTTCTCACAGCCTCCTCCTCAATATTTGGTGTTATCATTTTGTCCCGACCATCTCAATGGTTGTGTCCGAAATCACATACACACTGAGTAGTTACTCAATTTCAGTAAGGGCTAAAAGAGTAAATGTCTTTTAGCCTGAATGGGTGTACTAGTATGAATGCGATGTGTTCTCCGCCATATTGACGTGATCATGTGACTTCTTTATCGTTTTAGTGGCGCGTGGCAACTCACGTTTGAGGCGCTTATCCGCCACCTACCGTACTGGAGTATACATGGGCCAGAGATGAACCATGTCATAAGTTAAAAGTTGTAAGACTGTTTGCATTAACACTTTATGCATCAGTGGCGCTTATACCCACTATGGCTTTTCTCAGGATTAGCAATATGCCTTTACAAAGGGGACGCAGGGCAGCTGCTCAAAGAACTCACCATAGGAGAACACTGGTCACTTTATTCTCACGAAATGTACCTACAATGTAATAAATAGGCTATGTCATATTTACAGACAACAATGGGGAACATGAATAAAAGGTGAGAGAATACATAAATAAAGTGCAAGTAAATAATACATAATGCAAAGCTTTATTCAAATGTAATGCAACGGCATTAGGAGAGAAGCCTTTTGTGACAAGATTCTGTTAGTTTATGTGCTTTACAATAAAATGAAAGACTTGATAGTGTTAATGGTTCAGAGAAATGCAATGTGTTGTGTCAACAGGATTGACTGTCAAGTATTTACATTTTAATAAAAAAATGTTAATTAAGAAAACATTTTTTTTACAGTATTTGGATTCATAAAAAAGGCTATACTGTTTATAAAGCTTTTGTTTTATTATGTATTTATGTATTTATTGCATTTTAAACTTGCTACTAATTCACAAAAGAAGTGGTGCAACATTCAAAAATCATACACTCTTTCAACCACATGTTGAATCACTATATATGAAATGATGAAAACACTGGAGAATAGAGAAAGGGAACATAAACCTTCTCTGTTAGATGTGACTACATTTATTCATTTTGCAGATGCGTTTATCCAAAGCGACTTATCATGTAAGAGAGCATAACAACACGCTTAACCATACAAGGCCATGCTATTGGAGGATTAAAGCTGGAGTGAGCAAGGGAGAGAATGAACAACAATATATTCAGTATATATAACTTTATTTAGACACAAGACACAGACAGTTATTGGTAAGTCAAATAAATGCGGAGCAGGAACTATGTGTTTTGAGCTGAATTTTGAAAGTTGTGAAGGATGCTGAGTTGGGGTGGAGGCTGGTAGTTCATTCCACCGCTGTGATGGATCAACCAAGTGTCGCTCATTTTCAGACCAAAGATGATAGGAGGGGATGTAGACCCGGAGCAGTGAGTTAAGGTAAAGGGCCGAATTCGCCGTTAATGTTCTGAAGACCAGAGTCAGCGATTTAAACTTGATGCGGGCGGCAACTGGTGGCCAGACAAGTGAAATCAGAAGGGGTGTTACATGGGTTATTTTAGGCTGATTGAAAACTAGACGTGCAGATGCATTCAGAGGAGAGAAAGAAGGGAGTTGATAATAGCAAGAGAGAGGTCAGGGATGCGTTGAGTAGAGAATTGCCTGGTGATGGTCTCCACTTTATCAGTGAAGAAGTTGGCAAAGTCATCACCAGCGAGGTATTGGTGGGAGGTGGAGTGGGACAGGGAAGAGAGTAGAAGGTTGAGAAAAGTTGACGCGGGTTAGTCGCAGTTTTGGATTTTGATTTGGGCTGCAGATATATCAGTAGCAAAGAAGTTAAGAAGATGTTGATACTTGGAGAGATCAGCAGGATCTCTAGACGTCAGATGGTGGGGAAGAGTCTCAGAAAGCCAGGGGCAAGAGGGTGTAGCACGTGCAAGCCTAGAGGTAAGAGGGCAGACACTGTCAAGACCGGATGGTAAGGTTGTACAGAGACTATAGCTTTCTCAACGTTAAGAGATGAGTAAAGGGTTATGGTCGGAAGGGAGGAAGATACCATGGAAGAAAAGCAGGTGGAAGAGAGGGAGCGAAGATTACGACGGAAAGAAACAGGGTTAGGGGTGGGAGGTGAGTTTCCAGGGAGTGTTACAGTGAACTTTATAAAGAAATGGTCAGAGACATGCAGGGGAGTAACTAGAATATTATTAGCGGTGCAGTTACGAGTCAGAACAAGATCTAGCTGTATGTGACTACATGGCGCAGTAATACAGAGTCTGATGGAATAACAGAGAAGATCTCCAGATACAAGTTTGAGGCTCATATGTGCTTGAGGTGGAGTAGATTTGATCAAATATTTAGAGCTACGTTGTAAAATATTTATACTAGCACTTACCATCGCTTAGGATAAATATAAAAAAAGGAGAGATGAGTAACATCATTTGTCTATTTGGAATTTAGACCACTACCAGTAGTTGTGTTCATGAAAGTGTAATTCATATTGTGTCTTTGATTTTTAAATCATAAAATAGTGTATTAAACGCCACCCACACTTCCTCACTCATCATAATCTACAAACATAGACAATAAAAACAGCCTCTTAGACAAAACGCTGTTTCTAGCTACTGTTAGTCATACATAAAAGCTCTTATTGAGATTTCAATGCAAGTCACCATTAGGGTGATCAGTTTGACTTTACTACCTTACAATGTGCTCTAAATATGTTTGTTTCGGGAAAGGACGGGAGCTCAAATGTGACCATATGGTGTGTAAATTGTCATGAAGGGGCAAAACTGTCAGGAGTAGGGAAGGACCCACGTGCAGGTAGCGGTACGTGAACACAACTTAAACTTTATTAACAAAACAAAATCCTGTGATGTGGAGTTAAACAAGAACAGCACTAATACAAAACAGAACAAACAAAACACAGGAGAACAAAAAACGTAACTATATTGACAGACTTAGTCTTGTCTTGATGCCTTGTTGTTTGTCTCCTCTATCCCAGGCAAGGTATCTCTCCAGAGCACTGAAGGAGAGTCAAACGAGAGAAGGAGAGAGGCGGGGCCTGAGATAACGTATATTTTGTCGTGACAATAATGTGTTTCTCTCCACACAAAACATGAGGCCCTGTCATTATTCTGCCACAATACCAAGAAAGACATGACACGATGAGGCAGAATCATGACAAAAACAAATCAGTGATAAATTAATCTAATCTTTACATTATTTTACACTGTAAATTTAAATCCAGATTAAAAGATAATCTATTCAACATCACCTGTTGTTCTTCACGCCAAACCCCTTACAAGATTGTTAGGCTGCACTAGTTAGATGAACCGGAATCAGGAATATTTTCCGTTCAATCTGATAGATTTGATCCATATTCTTATTGAGATGATGGCCCGACAAGTTTTCATCAAAGCTATTGGATATATAATGTAATCATCTTATTTATTTTAATTTTTTGAGTGGACCATTCTTAAAGTTAGCTTATAGAGCTAGTTGGTTAGATGCACCAATCTTGATAAATATTTTTTCCCAGGAATGCTAACTGTGCAATAATATTACAGCAAATTCTCTTTTTACCTGTTGATAATATATCTAAAGTATCTTTAGATCATCTGTAATACTTGCAATATCACCATAAGAGCTATAATTTTATGCAATGCCTATAGATGTGTGTACGTAATGTGTATGTGTCTGTGTATGCATTTGCTTTTTCCTCCCTATACCCTCTCTATTTCACATTACTTTGTTCAACTTTTGTGTGTTGTTTTCTTGGATTTGGTTTCCTCTACAGCTGCTTTAATGCAATGCAAATTGTAAAAAGCACTACATGAAATAAATAATTATACTGCTATCTTACACTATTTATATTGCACATACTTTTTTACCATATCACATGAATGTTTTACTGCCGTTACTTTTTACCAGATCATGAATTATTAAATTTTTTCTTGAAATTGTCAGTTTTGGAGTATATCTGTATCATTTATGCGCAGAATAAGATAGAGGAGCAGGAGGAGAAGTCTAAGAAAAATCTGCTGTCTGATTTGCGATCATAAAGCACCACCTACTGGTAAAACATGGGAATATATTATGTGGAGTGTCAGGAATGTGAATCCTCAACATTTGTGAATTCATTTAAAAAAGACCAGCATGGTTAGAATACATCTGCAATTTAAGAAAGGTATGTTTTTATATGCATGTATCATATTTTCTATTAATGTTATATGGGAAAAACAAGTAAAGTCAGGATTTTCTATAATGAACTTTGATTCTGGTTCTGAGTTAAATATTGTGGATGGTTAACAGATGCAGTTTTAATTCTGAATGTCGAGAGCTTTGAAAAATGTTTGAAAACTTGCTGAAATAAATTGTTGCATGAGATGACAGTCTGCAAACAGCACTGCAGTGAGAAAGAGTAACATGTGATTCTGGAGGTTTTTGTATGATGTGTAGTGTGTTTCCTGTAACTGTGGGCACCAGGGCACAATAATACAGAGCAGAATCTGTCTCTTCAGCAGATGAGATCTTCAGATCAACTTGTTTAATGTCTCCATGGACTTCAGCAGTAAATCTGTCTGGTCTGTCTTCACTCATAACTCCATGTGGGAAGATGTAAAGTAGAAACTCTGGTTTGGATCTGTGATATTGTCTGTACCATTGTAAATTATGTACAGTAGAAGTGAAATCTTTATAACTACAGGACAGGTTAACATGATCACCAACAACACTGCTTACATCCCCTGACAGAGGTCGTATTGCTTCTGCATCTGTGTGTCCTGAGAATGGAGAATATAAACTCCTCAGATAAACAAACAATAACTTAAGCAATAAAAGAATATAAGCAAATAATCATCACAGTAAACATTGAAAGAGCAGCTTTGGTTCAAAAGAAATTTGATCTTACCAACACGTGTCAACAAAAAACTGATGAGAGTAAAAGTAATCATGATGGTTTTTCTCTGAAGAATCAAGAATCTGCTTTTCTCTTCTGACATCCTTTCTGTTTAAAATGCTTCTGCATCTTTACATTAAGCTCCGCCCGCTCTGACCATTATTTTCTTATCTTACCGGCCTTTTGTTCTTTTTACTTCCACTGACTGAAGTTTATCTTTACCATTCATTTGTTTGTGTGAGGTTCAGGTTTTGCCTGCATTTTGAAAGCATTATTTTTAAGGGGATGAGCATCATATAATTCAAGTCAATAGAATCAGCCCCAATACTGAACATTAAATTGTGAAGAACCAGTTCCATGAGTTTTGTTCTTTCATGAACTTAAGTTGCAGATCAATGAGAATCTTTAGAATCACACAAAGTGACTCTATTAGAAATATTTAGCTTAAAACAACACCATTATGACCTGGCCTTTTTTTACAATTACAATTGTGCTTAATGAATAACAAAGGTTAAAGTACCCAACTCAATGTGCACCATAATGGTGAAAATTATTCAATATCATAACAAAAGAACACAATGGTTTTAAATATACAATGTGTTGAGATAATAAATGAATCGTACCAGTGTACGATGTGTCTCCTTCATTGAGTGAAACAGATTCTCAAGGAGCGCCACCCAGTGGCAGTTTTTAAATTCAGCTTTGAGCTGTACTTTTTTTTACAACTAATCCGACAGGGAGGAGACCCCGGGGTAGACCTAAGACACGCTGGAGGGACTATGTCTCCCGGCTGGCCTGGGAATGCCTCGGTGTCCCCCCGGAAGAGCTAGAGGAAGTGTCTAGTGTGAGGGATGTCTGGGCATCTCTGCTTAGACTGCTGCCCCCGCGACCCGGTGGCGGATAAGCGGAAGAAGATGATGATGATAAACATTTTGGTGTTTGTGGAATTTTTTAATTCTTTTTCGTTGAGCTCTTGTAGTTGATTTAAGATTGTAGAGGATGTGTTTCTGTGTTTAACTTTTTTTTCTTTTGTTGTTTATCTGTTCTTCAGTGATTGTGTTAACAGCAAATTTTACCAGTGATGAATCAATCATCAACTCAAAAATTTTTAATAAAACAAATCTGTCAGCCAGAAGCAGAGAAAGGTTTTGGTTAATGAAAATGAACTGTTGCTCATATTTGTGTCAGTTCAGCTTAATTTGTTTTTTTCGTTTTCAGCTGACACACGACATTGCTTTGGCTTGCCTGTGCCCCGAATCTAGTCAAGTAACGGTTCTTCTTGGTTTCTATTGTTTTTTATCGGAAATAACAAAAAGCACTCTATTGTTTCAGAATGTGTACCGGACGTTCATGCCATAGATTATAACTGACGTGCATTATTTCTAATTTTGTTACACTTTGCCTCTTTTAGTCGTGAACATGACACGCTAGGTTGTTTGCACTTGCAAAACTTAAAGGGGTCATCTGACACGGCTAAAACTAATATTATCGTTTGTTTTAGATGTAATGCAATGTATGCATTGTATGTATGTATACTTACATTACAACATATAAATCTACATACATACGTATGTATACACAATTTGAGGTAAAACAAAATGCTGTATTGCTGAATACTGCAGGCGTGTGACGGAAATGTAATGCCTCTTACCATATTTGGAACATCAGGTTTCAAAGCAATTGTCCTGACAGGTACGCCCACCTTACTTGCATATACATTTGGGCGGTCTTAGTTAAATCATACCACGAACTGACATACTGACGAACTGCTGAGGCGTTTCAGGCAGGTCTGGGTGAGCATATTTTGTTTCGGACACTTTAATTTTTGCAATTTTACGTGTCTAATACATTCATAGGCAACAACATACCAAAGAAAACTAAACTGGAATGGTTCAGTGCTTCTTACAAATTAGAAAGCGCTAGATAGTGTTTGACTTTATGTCAGTATTTATGGTAAATATAAACAAAATATGTTGGCTATTAAATTATATAGGATGATTGAAGAAATTCAGATATCAGAGTAATTTGATCAACAAAATAAAATCTTAGATATTTTGTCTGATGCACTATTTCTCCCCCAGTTTTCAGAAAGTTTAATTCGAACATGAAAATTAGTTTTGTAACAGCTTTTCTTAGTGGGTCATTTCTCCTGAAAAAGCATGCGGCATGCCCACCAAGGACAGCGGAAGAAAGAGCATGTGCACAAGTCACTTTCACTTGTGTGCAGGAGAGAGAGAGAGAGAGAGAGAGAGAGAGAGAGAAAACTAAATTCGCAAAATTCGGGTGAATTTGTTTGTTCGCTGCATTTGGGTAATGAATGTTATAAAAACGGTGGATATAACGCTGGAGATGGTTTGAAACTGATAGATGGAGCGGCATTCCCAGTGCTAAAAGATGCCGGAAAAGAACCGCACACGGTAAGTGAAACTGATGTCTGTGTTTTGATGGCAAATGGATGCGAACAGTGTAACCAGATTAGGTGGACAATTTTCAGCCCAAAGGCTTACTAAAACCCAAACTAGATGGGTGGTGTCTGATTCATCTTTAAAACGCTTCTTTCACACAGTCCACTTCAAATGTATGTAACGTAATGTGGGTGGGCAGCAGCACACAATAAAAAAACTCAAGACAGCTTCACAAATGAAAGAGCAGTTTCTTCTATATTTCAATTTTCAGGTTTTGTAGGTTTTTGTACAGTGTACATGTGTTTCCTGTTACTGTGGGCCTCACAGCACAATAATACACCGCAGAATCTCTCACGGCTGTGGAAGATATTTCAAGAGTCACACGTTTCTGTGCTTTATGAAGTTTGATTGACAGACGCGGATGAGGTGGATTGACTTCTGTCACATATTCAGAAGCTTCATCGATCATTAGTAGAAACTCAGGACTGGATCCAGGTTTTTGGTGGTACCAGAGCAAACTGTCTACTGATCCAGAATATTGACATGATAAAGTAATATTATCATCCTCGGTTAAAAACATGCTGCTGTTATCTGCTTCAATGACATTCTGTGTAGTTTCACCTGTAACAAGGTTAAAGTTGTATTTAATTTTATTGTCTGAATGAAATGAATAATTTGTCATCTATTTAAAATTAAATACAGTTCTTACCAAAAAGGTAATAAAAGATGAACAGAGAGAGCAGCAGCAGCATTGTATTTTGAGATTTCTAGAGCAGTGTCTCTGCACTGCCTTTCCCTTCAGCTGTAGCACCACCCACTTATGAGCCTTGTATAGGTTTACTTCAAGAGGAAAAGTGCATTTTATCATCAAAAGGCTAGTTCTCTATTTTCAGTAGATTTATGTAAAGTTGTTTATGAATCACACATCATGATTCTCCATGTTAAATCCTGGTTATGAGATTTTGTACAGCTTTTTTTGTGTTTCATGTTTTCAGTTTTGGGTGACTGCTATTTAACTGCTATTCTGAACAAAAGCGTTACCTACATTTTCTTTTACCTTAAACCCCATGAGTGCAGATGCAAAAGATTTGGTATGTGCATTATGTATTTGTATGTGCATATGTGGGCACCAGCCAGGACACAGTAATAAACATGTGAATCTGTCACTTGTGTAAGGGAGACACTCAGATCCGTAAAGTCATGGTTCTGTCCTTCTTGTCAACAGTTTTCATGTCTGTGGACAGGGTCATGAAAGTACCATGTCTTTTGTACTTGTTATGTTCTGTGTGGAAGCACGTGGCCTTTGTTGTCACTTTGCGCCACATGCTCTCCGGTTGCGTGCCTTTGCCATACCCCTTCGTCCACTGCTAGACGGAGTTGGCTGATTGATGGCAGTCAATTTCCGCCATGTTCCAGAGAGGCAATGGCTCGTTTCCTCCGCACGGCGATCGAGCCCTCGCAGAGTATGCCCAGGCATTTGCAGAAGGAGGGGCCTTCTCCCTGAGACCCAGCTGAACGCCTTCTTCCTTGCGGGCCTTGTCAACCCCCCTTCTCTGGCGGATCTCAGAGGCGATGGTCAGGGGGTCTTTCCAGGAGCTGATTAACGGCCTCTCCTCCAGCTGCCTTCTGGACTCCTCATGCTCCCGCTTTCCTCCCATCCAAGATGATTGTTTGATGGCTGTGGCAATGTTGGGGAACTCTGCTCCGCCAGTCAGTCTTGGAAGGCGTGGGAGGAAGACGTGGGACTTTGCGTCTCTTCAGCCTGCCATGAACCCAGTACCTCATGAAAACGGATATTTGTGTTTTGTGACTTCTATAATGTTTCTGTCTAACACCGTCTCAGAGGAATTCAATATAAAGTATTTTGAATCGAGATATCTTTCATTTGCATAAATATTTATCAACGCAATCTGATTGGAATTCATTCCTATTTTACAAGGAGATGATCCAATCAGAAAATTGAACAAATGTAACGCATGTAACACTTTAATAAAGTTATTTATATTGACTTGATTAACATAGTGTACCGGCTATAAGGCGACTCTAAATATAAAACGACCTCCAATGTACTTGTTGGAAACAAACTGGCTTTTGAAAAATAAATGACACTTTTATAAAAGTAAATGCATATACATGAAAATTATTTCCAAGTTAAGTTCCTTGACTTATAAAAGGAACGGTTTGCCCCAAAATGAAAATGTTGTCATCATTTACTCGCCATATTTGTTACAAACCAGTATACAGTACATTTATTTGTTGTGCTGAACACAAATGAAGATATTTTAATGAAAGATTGTAGCTAAGCTGTTTTGACACTCATAGTATATATAGGTATATATAATTTAGTTTTATTGAAAACTGTGAAATCAAATTGTATACCTTACTTGAAAAGTGCTAGTAGACTTAAATTTGGCGAAATGTTGATTTTACTAGACATTTTTAATTGTTGTTAAAATGTTTAGTTAATATAACTAACAAAGACTAAGCAAAATTTCTCTGAATGTTCAAGACATTCTTTAGAGTACACTGTATCCTGAATAGTACAAACTACTCAATAAAAATCAGTTAACTGTACTCGAAACTGAAATAGTTATATTAACTTAAAACTGTACCAGATATCAAGCAACCATTGCATAAATAAAAAAAGGTTCAAATTTCACCTGTAGCTCAGTGGTAAGAGCATTGTGTTAACAACGCAAGGTTGTGGGTTGGATCCCAGGGGATTGCAGATACCTATGTATAAATGTATAGGATAATGCAATGTAAGTCGCTTTGGATAAAAGCGTCTGCCAAATTCCTAAATGTAAATGTCTTGACTCTTATATTTCACTACTAGATCATTTGCTTAGGTTCTCTTTAACTGCTGAAACAATTTGTTGAAACTTAATTGTTGGGTAAAAAGCAAAGAATTCCACTTGCAGTTTTTAATTGATGACTTAATCATTATGAATCACTGGTTAGAAATTGTGTTTGTTTTTACTTTGAGAAGTGCTTTTGATATAATTGTTATTACATTCATATAAGCAGAAACAAATTAAATATGCTTACAAACCTTTCAACTAATAAATGAATTAGGGATGTATAATCGGTGTATGAAACAAGATATCAAGTTAAGAGACCTTTCTCTGTATCATCAGTGTTAACGGCTGCAACATTCACAGAGTGATGGGTAAATATACAGAACGCATTCAGGTATTCTTTTGACAAAAACAATAAGCTTTTATCATCTTTATTTACACATCTATAGTCAGACATAAAATGCTGGAAAATGGGCGCCGGAAATAAACGGTAAAATAATGTGTTTTCCCAGTATTGCCAGTAAAATTACTTTCCCCAGCTTTTCTTGTAAATGTGCAGTCTTTTTCTGTAAAAAACAATATGTAAAAAAAGCTTTGGCTGTTGGATATGGTAGCACTAAAAATATTTTACACAGCTCCTGTGTCAGATTTGCTCCTGCCAAAACATGCTCTGTGAAGAATGTTGTCAACACACCTGAAAAAAAGACAAATATATATAACTAACTATAAGTAAGTTTGAAGCAATAGCCAACAATACATTGAATGGGTCCAAATAGTTGATTTTTCTTTAATGCCAACAATCATTGGGATATTAAATAAAAATAAATATATCAATACTTAATGCCGCAAAATCACGAACAAAAATGTCAAGAAAGAGCACGCCTACAAACTTCACCTAGCAACGGCTTGATACAGTGTTCTCGTTCAGCAGGACCAACTTGCTAAATATAAAATAAGTAACCTTGTAAAGTAGCCATGTAGGATTCTAGAAAGAAAGGTAACATTTAAACAGCAGACAAATAAAAGACCATAAATTTTACATAGAGAAATGCCGTTGTTTTTTTAAATATGACTGATCCGTTTAAAGGCAAGTGTAGAAAGTGTAGAAAGTGTTTGTGTTCAGTGTTGTTGTGTTTTGTGTCACTGTGGGCTGCAGGGCGCAGTAATACACACCAGAGTCTGTGACTTTAACAGAAGAGATCTCCAGATACACTTGTTTATCATGAAGTCTGATGCTCATATGTGCTTGAGGTGGAGTTGATCTGGTGATATATTTAGATGATTCCATAATAAGCACAAGAAACTCTGGTGTTGATCCAGATGTCTGCCGGTACCAGTGAAGACTGTAAGCTGATCCATCATATGTACAGGACAGAGTGATGTTGTGTCCTTCAGTTATACACACAGATGTATTGTCCGGTCTGATGGGATTCACATTAGCTTCACCTATAAATAATAAAAAAAGGCTTCAAGAATGTAATTGAACACAATTGGAACTAAAAATGTTACACTTCTGAGAAGCTAAATATGAATGACACTACTCACCATATCTTAGGAAAAATATTAAGATGAAGTAAATGAGAAACATAGTTTTTTAGATTGGGACTGAAGGACCAGTAGTTCATGAAAGTTGAAACAGCTAATGTTACAGTTCTGTTGTCTCTGATTGTCTTGAGCTGGAGTCAATAATACTCCTCCCAAACATACACACATCACCATCAACTCATGCATTTCTCTTCTGTCAGAGCATCACCTACTGACGTTATGTGTTAGTGTATCCTCTATAATCTTACATTTTCTTCTGAGTTTACACATTGTAAATGGTTAAAGTATGTTATTTTATTGCTTAATCTCAATAGCTCTTCAAAGATTTAGGAAGAATCACTGTATTATGTTGTTGCACCTCCAATGTTTCAAAGTGCCAGTAAAAGAGAGAAACATTCATCTGTGGCATCAGTAGTATGAGCATTAAATGAGATGTGTTTATCATAATCTGCACATGATACGATTGAGGAGGTTTTTGTATGATGTGTAGTGTGTTTCCTTTTACTGTGGGCACCAGGGCACAATAATACAGAGCAGAATCTGATAGAGCGGCGGAGGAGATCTCCAGATCCACTTGAGAGGATTGTTTGTTCGGGATCGCTCTCAGACGTAAAGTGAGATCAACAGCTTCGTTGATCTCTGTATGAAAGATAAGATATTGTGGTTTGGATCCAGGATATTGGCGATACCATTGGAAGTTAGAACCGAGGCCGGTGTAACTGCAGGAGATTACAGCACTTTCTCCAACTAACACAGACTTCTCTGGCAAGATTGATGTTATCGTATATGACTGAACACTTTCTGTGAAAGAAGAACAAAGCTTCAGTGCAGATTGTTAATAATATAACATTAGTTGAAACACTAAGCATTAAAAGTGTTACTCACCGTTGAGCAGTAAAAACACAACCAAAACTACAGTAAACATGATGGTTGAATCGAATGTTGAAAGAGTCCCAGTCAGCTCTGAAAACACATGGACTTTAACTGGAGCATCTTTACTATGTAAAGCTCTTCCCTCTGACAACTGATTCTGTGTTAAACTACAATGTGTGACATTCTTGTGGCGACCTCTTGTGGGTGAAACCTTTATTAAAACATGAAACTTTATCTTTTGTGTGCGTTTTGTTTCTCTGTAATAATGTAGCAAGCTAAATGTATCCATACAATAATGTTTTATCCGGTCACTTATATAAGTCTGTGTTGCTGTTGTTTACATGTTTATAAAATATTATGTTTCATTTATAATAAATAAATATAATTAATGTTTAATTTATATAAATCAATGTCATTTATAAGGCTATGTTCATTTTTGACCCAAGTCTGAGTTGAAAGTAACACAGCATTTTTAGAGTGCATATACATAGAAGACCTAACATAAGAAAACAAACACGGTGGACTGGGATTAAAAAGTGTCCCACAACACCCAGCTTGCAAAATATAACATAACACACACGCTCATTGATGCACAAACCTTTTAGCACCAAAATTCAGAAAAGTAAATGTGTTTATAGACTTTCATGACACTAACCCCGCGTCCGAAACCACCTACTTCCATATATCGTAGGCAAAATTATATCATGAATAGTAAGTCTGAAACCTCAGTATGAACAAAACATAAGGTGAGAAAGACCCGGATGGTCTACTTCTTCTGCCGATATTTGTGATTGTGCATCGGATGGACACTTATCTATCGCATGATGCCACGGGAGCCCAGTAACAGTCAAATTTCAAAAGTCAATCAAATGAAAATATCAAAAAACTTTAAGGCGGATGTCCGATAAATGAATTTCTTGTGAATAAATGTTGTTTTTATCAATGTTTAGGTACAAGTTGATGTAAATATGTCATAGATCAAAGAGCACACGCCGGTCACATGACAATAATAATAATTGTATGCATACTACTCTCACTCATGCTAAGACCGGTCGATATTTATTCAAATCCGGTACATCCGGTCATAGTTTGCCATTTCAGACGCAGCTTAAGAACACCTTGCTAAGTCAATAAAACCATACACAGTAAAGGCCTGTACAATCTAAGCAAGAAATAGAAATACCATTAAAAGCCTGCCTACATATGCAATGTCATATGAATGAATGTATTTGAACTGTTTGTAAATGACACTTTACTGACCATGACATGGTGTGACAACAGATAAATCGAGAAGAGAGGTGAAAACAATCACTCATTGGGCTTAATAACTTTAATTTATTTAACGCTTTTAAAAACTTTAATTTAATAGAAATTTTACTGGTTCTGCAGTCTATTGAATGTAAATCCAATCATATATACACATAGTCATATCTTATATGCTATAAATGTATCTGTTTGCATAAAACTCACTAAGCACAACACGTTAAACCTGGGATTCACGGATGGTTTCTGTTTAGCAGCCATCTGCCTACAGCAAAGTTTGGTCTTCTTCAGTTTGATTGGCTGAAATGCTACATGGCCTGTGTTCAATTCAATTTACTTTTTTTCATTTGATTTGTCAACATTGTGACATTGACAGCGCTGTACTGCCACAGCTGTACTAGAGAATAAGGCACAAAAATGTTTGACACTAAAGTAAACCACTCCAACTCATCACCTCTTTCTGTGCCAATGCAAAAAGTGTTTTTATTGATGATAATAAACAAAGAAAGAGTCAATCGAAAAAAGCAAAACTAAGCTAAACTAAAACAAACACTGATCACAATAATGCTGGCCATTGACATTGACAAATCAACATTTTTTTAACATTAATTCAATGATTTTCATCTACTCTTTTGCTATCTGGGTTTTCTCCAGGATGATGTGTCATGTGAATTTTAAGGCATCCCTTGGCTGTGAAATTCTTTCCATAGTGATATTACTTTCAAATCATTAATGAAGATAAGAGAACAAACACAAAACCTCTTTGTTCCTCACTGGTGTTACGTCACTACATATTGTCCTCACTTACGTTTTGCCAGGACTGCCCGCAAAAACTTCACTCTTCTCCCCCATGAAAGCTGCCTTCACTTTAGAAGCGACAAAGCAGCATGATCCCATTCATTTCAAAGGAGAGCTGGTGAATTCCTGTGACACCAGCAGTCGCAACCATTGGCGACTGGGTGGGGCATGTCCAGCGACGTGCCAAAGTTGGTAAATCTTCAACTTCATACAAATGAAGAGAAACTTTCAGAAGCGAAAGCCAATAGGAAGATGGTAGAGCTGATGTGATCCCTCTCCAGCTCTTTTAGTGACGTAAAGATAGTGGAGAGACTGGTTAGCAATTTACCATTAGCGACCTGAACCGCCACTCCTGACGACTTGCAGCGACAAACCCGCTTATAATCCCGAATGTAATTACGTATTTTGTGAAGCCATGAACGTGCATCGTAGAACAGAGCAAAGTGAGCATTTAAGTTTATAAGAAATACATTTTTCTTTTCTTTTAAAAATGACAGTTCGTTTCGCTAGATAAGACCCGTACTCATCGTCTGGTCTCATTTAAAGCCCTTTGAAGCGGCACTGAAACTGTAATTTTGACCTTCAACCATTTGGAGTCCATTGAAGTTCACTATATGGAGAAAAATCCTGGAATGTTTTTATTAAAAATCTTCATTTCTTTTTAACTAAAGAAACAAATACATCAACATCTTGGATGACACAGGGGTGAGTAAATTATCATGAAAATTGATTTTGAGAATGAACCCCAGATTCAGGCCTGCTGAGTAGAGCCAGGGATTGGGAATTGCAAGTTGATTTAAACCACAGACTTACTTTCCCCTTGTAAATCGTAGTGCCAACCTGCGACTAGACATATTCTGTGGTCCAGCACCAGTAGGACAGTCCTCATAGTTGAGTTGACTGTACATTGGGATAGGGCCATTAACCAAGCATTTGAAAGAAAGAATCTGAGACTGAAGATCGGGGATGGACAGTGAAAGTGTTCCCGGTGAAAGTGGGCTGTAGGGGCATTGTTTTCAATTCCACTACAAGGCTGCTAAAGAAAGTGGGGATTAGAGGACAGGCCCAAAGGACGGTAGTCAAAGAACTTGCCACTGTAAGAGAAGCAGCCACTGGCTGTGGTTGAAACAAAAGATGAAATATGGGCTGCCAAGTGACCATGTAATAAAATGGTATTGTGTGGAGTTTTGTCACACAACTCATGAGATGTCTTTCTGATAATGGCAAGGAAAGAGGACGCCTACCCGACGAACCAGGGAAACCTCAGACCTTCCTCTATTCATATTCTTGACTGCTTCCCCCTGCATAAGGCGTAAGCAATGTCCTATTAGCCAATTCAGCTAAAATAGTGGGATTAAAAAGCTGTTAAACCAAACACTGTTGACAGTTACAGTAGGTCATCCATCTACAAAAGCTCTTATTGAGGGTGAAATGTTTATCTTTGTAAGTCAGCATTAGTACCATTGGCTTTCATTTGTGTAATGGTCATATTTGAAAAAGGCTCTTAGAGCGCCACCTTCTGGATGTTCAGAGATTTCATCATCACACAACAGCATTGCTGAAACACTCTTCATCCTTATCCGCCAAATAATGAAATAAATATAATGGACGATATTATTAATATGTTTTTATTCTTGAATGATCACTATATGTATGTCTTTATCCTCCTGTGTTGGATGAGCTGAACATTTTAAGTTCACTTTACTCAAATATCAAATACACAAATATATTTTTTTCAGGTTTACAGTGTTGTATAATATTGATATGCACATTGTGACAATATCACATACATGTTTTGATGCTGTTACTGTTTTACTTGATATATAAAGGAACATGGTTTGTCCTCGGAAAGGTCTGTTTGGAGTATATCTGTATATGTTTATGCTTTTGCCTTTAAAATTTAGAAAGCAGACTGAGATCAAATAGCAAGAGACGGTAAAACAAAGACCCATCTGTTTGATTTTGAATTTGCACCACTGGTAAAATAATACTGGTTGTGTCGGGGATGTGAATCTTTAACATTTGTGAATTCATTTTCTAAAAATAAATACCAGTGTTGCAAGAAAATATCTTAAATGTAACTAAATTAAAATAAACTAAACAAATCTACTTTTATGTAGTAATGAGAAAAGCATATAAGATCAAGATTTTCTATGGACATTTATTCTGGTGGATGGTCAAAAGATGCCGTTTTATTTCTGAATGTCAAGAGCTTTGAATTGTTTTTGGCAAATTTTCCTTTAGATGAGATGACAGTCTGCAAACAGCACTGCAGTGAGAAAGAGTAACATGTGATTCTGGAGGTTTTTGTATGATGTGTAGTGTGTTTCCTGTAACTGTGGGCACCAGGGCACAATAATACAGAGCAGAATCTGTCTCTTCAGCAGATGAGATCTTCAGATCAACTTGTTTAATGTCTCCATGAACTTGAGCAGTAAATCTGTCTGGTCTGTCTTCACTCATAACTCCATGTGGGAAGATGTAAAGTAGAAACTCTGGTTTGGATCTGTGATATTGTCTGTACCATTGTAAATTCTGTACATTAGAAGTGAAATCTTTATAACTACAGGACAGGTTAACATGATCACCAACAACACTGCTTACATCCCCTGACAGAGGTCGTATTGCTTCTGCATCTGTGTGTCCTGAGAATGGAGAATATAAACTCCTCAGATAAACCAACAATAACTTAAGCAATAAAAGAATATAAGCAAATAATCATCACAGTAAACATTGAAAGAGCAGCTTTGGTTCAAAAGAAATTTGATCTTACCAACACGTGTCAACAAAAAACTGATGAGAGTAAAAGTAATCATGATGGTTTTTCTCTGAAGAATCAAGAATCTGCTTTTCTCTTCTGACATCCTTTCTGTTTAAAATGCTTCTGCATCTTTACATTAAGCTCCGCCCCCTCTGACCATTATTTTCTTATCTTACCTGCCTTTTGCTCTTTTTGCTTCCACTGACTGAAGCATATCTTCATTTGTTTATGTGTGTTTTTGACCAGTATTGTGCATTAGATGCAAGTCAGTGTCACATTTTGAGTTCCTCAAGGAACAATGGGTTTATGACACCAGTATATACTATACTTAGAACTGACAACAACACCTTTTTTACTTTAGTGAGCCTGAAGTGTATTTCTTGTATTGAATGTGACTCACCGTATGTCTCAAAGCCCTGTAAGACTGTATAAATGAAGAAAGGTGGCGTCGGTGAGGTTTGTGTTCAGTGTTGTTGTGTTTTGTGTCACTGTGTCTCCAGTGCGCAGTAATACAGATCAGAGTCTGATAGAGTAACAGAGGAGATCTCCAGATACACATGTTTATCATCAAGTCTGATGCTCATATGTGCTTGAGGTGGAGTAGCATGTACTACAGTTTTAATAGACTTAATGATCATCAGAAGAAACTCTGGTGTTGATCCAGACGTCTGCCGGTACCAGTGAAGACTGTAAGCTGATCCATCATATGTACAGGACAGAGTGATGTTGTGTCCTTCAGTTATACACACAGATGTATTGTCCGGTCTGATGGGATTCACATTAGCTTCACCTATAAAACAAGAGTGTGAAAATAAATGAAGGTACTTTATTAAAATTAGGATTAAACTGGAGTTTGCCCTTCTGAGTAATAAAGCATGAATAATAGCACTTACCATATAGGACAGATATTAAAACAGAAAATATGAGTAACATCATTTCCAGTTTGATTTAGACGAGGACTAGTAGTTGTGTTCATGAAAGTTGAAGTAATGTTACTGTGCTGTCTTAGACTTTGTTCTGCTGGAGTCCATAAACTCCACCCACACACCTTCATAATCTTTATAATCAAAACGTATCATAATCTAAACACAGAGACGCTGTAAATGTCATTTACAAAGTCTGTTCACACTGACTGAGGAAACTGATGTTATAGCCCAGGTATCAGTGTAGTGTTCTGATTCAATATACACCTGGGCCCAGATCTGGCCCACATGATGGCATTTCACCGCCAGAAATGTTTTGTCCTCAGACATCCCTGCTGCTGTCGAATGCATTCCCAGATTGTTTGGAGATGCTCCAGATGTGGAGGATTTTAAAGGGTGAACATTCAGGACGTTCTCTGAACGTGTAGGGGACTTTTACTGGACATTCTCATAACATTTACGGGACCTTCAGGGGACCAAACTTCAATGTTGCTTATTTGTTATTTTGGTTATTGTACGACTTACCATCTGGCAATGTTACTGTCATGTGATAGGAATGTAATTGTATTATTTTAAATGACAAATTGACAATCAATATCAGCTTTACACCTGCAAATAATGTTTAAACAATTGAAGAAATGTCAAAGAACCCCTGTTATTGTGATCAGTGTTTGCTTTAGTTGCGGTCTTTACCCTTGAATTGGATTGTATAAACTCTATTCTTATATCTTTTGATTTTTGTAGTGGTGTTACAGTAAGAACATTTGTGCATTGGCACAGAGAGAGATGTTTCATGATATGGGCAGAAATCAAGATAAGAGATGACTGGAGATTTATGATATCATGACTTATGAAAAGATACGCTGAAATAACAACATTATTTATTGACACGCTCAGACAACAACACTTACGTACAAACCTCAACAATGGATAAACAGATCAACTGCAATGCATGCTGGGAGTCATGAACGAGTTTTGTACTATGATTTTACCCAGCATACATTGCAGCATGAAGGTTTCTTTTGCTGCTGGTCGCTTTTGTTGAGTTTTGAGAGATGAATAATGATGAATGTCAGTTTTCTCTTATTAATACAATTTCATTTGCATATAATATGGACCACTGTAATAGTTACAGCATTTTCATTTATCTAATTAAAGCCTTTAAGATGATAGTCAATTATAATACTACATTGAATAGTCAAGAGCCCAACTAAAGCAAACACTGATCACAGTAATGGTGGTTTGTTGATATTCAACAGCTTTTCTGACTGATGACATTAAAAATGTGTTTTGAGTATAATTGTGTTGCCGTGTCTGTCTGCATGTCAGTATGATCATGAGTCTTTGATGTAAGATTTATTTATTGATACAGTAAAATATGGTTTGGATGCAGAAGACACAAAGTGCAAAAACAAAACCGATGGTTATTATAAACTTAAGGTATTGACTTCATGTTCTGTCTCTTGATGAGGTTTGTGTTCAGTGTTGTTGTGTTTTGTGTCACTGTGGGCCTCAGGGCACAATAATACAGAGCAGAGTCTGATAGAGTAACAGAGGAGATCTCCAGATACACATGTTTATCTGTCACGCTCACTTCACCATCCAGTCTGGGGACACGAGGATCTGCGTATATTACACTCTTAGTGGATGATTCAAAAACAAGAAGCAGAAATTCAGGTCTGGATCCAGGATACTGTCGATACCAGTGTAAACTGTCTGCACTGCCATCATATTTGCATGAGAGATTGACTGTGTCTCCTTCAGTGACGTGTGTTTTGTTCTGCAATGGTTTTATTGTCTGTCCTGAAGATTTCTCTGAAATTGAGAATAAAATGCACACAGACATTAACACAGAATGCACACAGACATGAACACAGAATGCACACAGACATTAACACAGAATGCACACAGACATTAACACAGAATGCACGGAGACATGAACACAGAATGCACACAGACATTAACACAGAATGCACACAGACATGAACACAGAATGCACACAGACATTAACACAGAATGCACACAGACATTAACACAGAATGCACACAGACATTAACACAGAATGCACGGAGACATTAACACAGAATGCACGCAGACATGAACACAGAATGCACGCAGACATGAACACAGAATGCACGCAGACATGAACACAGAATGCACACAGACATTAACACAGAATGCACGGAGACATTAACACAGAATGCACACAGACATGAACACAGAATGCACGCAGACATTAACACTGAATGCTTAGATATGAAAACTAAAGTCTTACATGATCACACTTACCCAGAACAGCTAAAAGCACAAGTAGATAACAAAGAGAAATCATGTTAACACTGCTGAAACAAAGTTAAAGAATGTGTCAGAGATAAATGACAGTCAAGCTCCACCCACATCTCAATGTTACCTCACACACACACACACGCTCACACGCACACATGCACACACGCACGCACGCACATTGAATCAATGTTAAAATGAGTAATTACATTAATTGTGGGTGTAAAATGATATTAAGTATATGTCATATCAAAGCATAAAAACTGGAAGGACTTGTGCTTGCAGATGAAGTTTTGATTTATAATATACAGTATATTGAATGTGTTCATTGCAAAGACATTACTGTAAACCAGAGGAATTTATTTTTGGGGATCTTGGAAAAGTATCTTAAAAGTATCTTAACTTTTTGACCAGTGTTTATACTTTGGAAATATTTTACATACATACATTATGAAGCATGGCATATATCATATACCTTTTACTCGAAAAATACAGTAAAAATTTTACTTTAGGACTTTATTACTCAAGTAATTTACTAAAAAATCATTTAACTTGAGTAAAAGTAAGATTGTGGATTTGTAATGTACTTAAATATTGATGGAAAAAATATTTCATGAAATGTAGTGGAATAAACAATATATATATATATATATATATATATATATATATATATATATATATATATATATATATATATATATATATATATATATATATATATATATATATATATATATATATGTGTGTACTCAAGATACTCAATAAATGTACTTGAGTAAAATACTATACACCTCTGCATTAAACAGAACAAATATCATATATTATAAAACAATTATAGTTTTATTTGTTGTTCATGTGTGAGTTTTAGTGCAGTATGTTTGTGTTTTGTGTGTCTGTGGGCCTCAGAGCGCAGTAATACTGAGCAGAATGAGTTAATGCAGTGGACAAGATCTCCAGATACACACCAGTTTTCTCTTCATTTACTTTAGCAGACACTCCAGGAATGACAGGATCAGCCGGCTGCTTCAAATGAACTTCATTTACCAGAAACATGAACTCTGGTCTGGATGTTGAGTACTGACGGTACCACAGGAGAGTATCTACACCACCTGATCTATTCTAAATACAGGACAGAGTGACTGAATCTCCTTCTGAGACAAATTCATCATGAGATACTGATGCTATTCCCACACTAGAGACATCACCTGAAAGAAAGAAAGAAATTCTGAACAGAAACACAACAAGCTCCCATAATTCAAATTACACAAACTAATATATTAGTAATGTTGTGTTACCAGCCAAGTTTGATTTATTATTTTACCTGTTGTGAGAGAAATAAGCCACAAACTAAAAAGCAAACTCATGTCTGTCAGAATCTAATGAGCAATACTCTGTATCTTACCAACCTTTCCCTCCACCTTACATGCCTGTTGAAGTCTGACCTCTTGTGGATTATTTCAGCTATTACATCTAAAGTTTCAAATGGAATTTCCTATTTGTCTGGACAAATATATTTCTGTAAAATAGCCTATTCGAGCCAATAAGGAAGCATAATGTTTTGAGACACAACAACATACAACATTTGAAACTAACTAGACTTTCTTATCATACTGGTTTATCATTGGTACATTACATAACATTCAGTTACATGGTAGAGTTTTGTATACAGTATGTATGATATGGAGTGTTTGATGATTCAGACACACAGTATGTCTGAATATTTGGGATAGTTATGACTTATTTAGGATTTTGTGTGTTACACAGTACATTAATGTTTATAACAAGTAATGTTTGACAGACATGTGGGCGTTTGCTCAGGTCTTTTAGTTTGTGAGAGCGAATGCCTATGGAGAAAATCGCTTGCTGCCCTCCAGCTACTCTTTGTGTGTCATCAAAACCATGTGACTGCAAATAACCAGCAAAAAAAGAAAGCTTTGTTGTGGAATTTTCTTATTCCTTAATCAAGGTGAGTCAATTTTGACAAACGCAACACACAGAGACATCAGGTAGTTTGCAAAGTATTTTATTGTCGTTTAATCTGCATCATAAGCAATGAGCATGGTGCAGAGCAAAGGCGCTCTTTCCTCCTACACCCAGAGTTTATATATTAAAACGTGAAAACCCCCTCCCTTTGCCCCCTAGCCAGAATCCCGAGCTGGTTTACGAGAAGTGATGCCCGTTATTCCAAACAGAACATCTTGGCCTCTGCTCGAGGGCAAAGGCAGAGTGGTATGACGCGTATAGAGAAAAACATGATAACATAGTGTGGTGATGCGATTGCCTGACCCACCTATGTTTGAGGAAATGGTACGGTCCGGGGGTATAAAGGTAGATAGGACTGGCATGTCACACAGGTGTGTCCTATAGGGCTTCCGGGAGTACCTTTATTTCCGGTGGGTTGGGCTACACGTCCAAGAGTGTGGTTGAGGAGTACTGCGGGCATTTGTGAATGGCCATGTATTTTCGAGAGCCATTAGTGAAGTCCGCGTCAAGTGCGTGGTGCATTACGGGTCATTAGCTGCAGTGACTTTGGGTGTTGGAGGTGTTGCAGCAGGCTGAACCGACGCCAGTTCGCAGGCTGATACCGGCGCTATTTGGGGCTGTGATTCTCCCTTATGGACTAGCGCTATTGTACCTGCATGTATAACGACTGCTTGAACTGGAGTGTTTTCCGAGATAGACAGTGCCACTATTGTTCGCACTGATTCGTCCAACTTACCATTTCTCCTACCTGACTGCCTAGTGGATTCCTGAACCGGGTTGTTTCCAGACCCGTTACTTTTAGTGCGACGCTTAATTTACCTTCCACTTTCATTCCACTGCGTAGCGGATGCATGAAGCTGACTGTTCCGGACCGAAGTGGACAGTCCGTAGAGTCGTGTTTATTTCCGTTTTTGCTCTTTCACTCGTTGCCGTGCCTGGGACAGAGTCTTTGTCCCGGTTGGTGTGGAGGATCTATTCCCATTTAGCTGGCAGTTATTTCCAGTGTATAATAACCATTTAGTGTCTGTTGACGTGCTTCGATATCGCGTTCTGCGTGTCTATAGGCACGACATTTGGCTCTCTTTCTCGGAGGACTGGTGATTACCGGACTAGCTATTATTATCGATGTCATTTTGGGCGTAACTTGTTTTGTTTAAATTGATTTTGTTTAATTCGTTTTGTTTAAAATTTATTTTGTTTAATTCGTTTTGTTTAAGTGATTTTGTTTACTTCGTTTTGCCTAAGTGATTTGGTTTTGTTTAAGTGATTTTGTTTACTTCGTTTTGCTTAAGTGATTTGGTTTAATCTGTTTTGCTTAAGTGATTTGGTTTAATTTGTTTTGTGTAAGTGATTTGGTTTACTTCGTTTTGCTTAAGTGATTTTGTTTACTTCGTTTTGCTTAAGTGATTTTGTTTACTTCGTTTGTTTTGTTTAAGTGATTTGGTTTAATTTGTTTTGTTTAAGTGATTTGGTTTAATTTGTTTTGTGTAAGTGATTTTGGGATTGAGTTTATTAATTTTCTTTTCGTTCCAGAATTAGGGGGAATTAGTCGCGGTCGAGATCCTCTGTATGTGGTGCTGTGGTTGACTTGTTTGTAGTGTCCACAATATCGAAACATTTGGCGTGTGGTGACGTGAGTGAGCACAACGGTTGTCGGATCAATCAGACGACTTTCCCCAATTCTGGGTTGGACGTTTTAAGTGTGTGTATGCTTTGTACGAAGATGATGGCCTGTTTCTTTTAATGACTTTAATTAAATGTGATTTTGTATTTTAGATGGTGTGTGTGAAATAAATTGTTTACCAGCTTCCCTTTTGTCTGCTACCTGTCTCAGCCAATAACGAACCTGTGAGCTTTTGGTGATTTACTTAATTTTGGGTCCCTGGCCCTATCCGGGGTGGCGTAGTCGGCTCATGCTTTGATTAATCTCCTTTCACCGTATGCCATCGCCACATTTGGCGTAGTCGGCAGGGTCTTGGCTGTTGTACGGGTACAGACGTAGGGATTTGTATTTTTTTTTCACACATATATATATTTTCTTTCTTCTACTTGACCATATGGTGGAGACGCGTCTGGTGATTACCCCTTATATTGTGTAGAGATGGAGGCTGAATTACAGGAAATGAGAGACCTTGTGGCTCAGTTGAAGGCCGATAACGATCGACTGCGACAGGAGCAGACACCGGTTGAGTTGCTTGATCCTGGCGCAGGCTCTAGTAGTGCGTCACGGCCATTAACGCCTATATCTGTAGGATCCAATGTTAACACCGTTGAGCGCTTTGTTTTTGTTCCTCGTGAACGGCGCTGTCCCAAATTTAATGGTAGGTCTGGTGTAGGCATTGACGAGTGGGTCGAAGAAGCTCAGGCGTGCATGCGCATGCGGACGATGACGGCTGTCGAGCAGGCTTTCTTTTTGTTTGATCATCTTGAGGGAGAGGCTCGGGATGAGATTAAATATCGGCCGAGCCCTGATAAAGATAATCCTGAGAAGATTATTTCTGCGTTGCGTGAAGTGTATGGCTGTCTCGAGTCCTATATTACGCTTCAAGAAGCCTTTTACTCACGGCGACAGTTGGAGGGAGAAACGTTACAAGAGTTCTCCCTGGCGCTCTTGAGTTTATTTGATAAGCTTAAACAACAGTCTCCGCATGCCATTTTAGATGCGCAGGTGGTAGTTAGGGATCAGTTTATTGAATGTGTGTTGGATAATGCCTTGCGCAGAGAATTGAAACAATTGGTAAGGCGTCAGCCTGCTGCAACACTGTTAGATGTCCGAGGGGAAGCAATTCGCTGGGAGAGAGAGGGAGTGCCAGGCGGTGTACGGGGGCGCAGTCAGTCTGTTCCTTTGGTGCAGGGACATCAATGTGGCGTTAAAGATGATTCTGGGGTAAATCCTGAGCAGGGACATCATTCACAGGAATTTAGGGAGTTGAAGGACATGCTGATTCGACAGCAACAGCAAATTGATCAGCTTTCTCAGACTTTAGCCCGTAACCATAGTCCCCAGTCTCGTGGTCAGCCACTGCGTTCTAGTTACGTGATTTGCAGACGGTGTCAACAGCCTGGCCATTTTGCTCGAGACTGTCAGTGGCAGCCCCATTCGTCTGGCCCTCAAAACCATTCCCGGGGTAACCTGATATCTCGTGATGCTAGGTCAAGTGTCCCTAACCAGCCGGAAAACTAGTACCCACCGGACTGCAGAGTCTCAGTTCGGTTGGAGGTAAGAATGGCTCTTGTGATTTTCGTGCCAGCGGTTCTGTGCCTCGTTTAGTCTCCTCATGCCCACATTTAGTTGCAAATATTGGCGGTGTGCCCATACCCTGTTTGATAGACACTGGTTCCATGGTATCGACCATTACAGAGAGTTGTTTTCGGTCTGGATTCGAACCATGGGGCCAGCGTCGATTACAAAACTGTCATTGGTTACAGCTTAGAGCAGCCAATGGACTGGAAATCCCTTATATAGGGTATATGGAATTGGACGTTGAACTGTGTGATCGTGTGGTATCAGGGTGTGGCATATTGGTTGTGCGTGATCCACCTGGGGGTAATTCTAGTGTTCCTGGGATTTTGGGAATGAATGTTCTTGGTCGCTGTTATCGTGAGCTTTTCGGGCAGTACGGACCGACCCTATTTGAGCTACCATTAGTGACCCAAGACGTGGGAATATCTCGGGCCTTCCAAGCCTGTCAGAAAGTAGATGGCGTTCTGGCATACGGGGGCAATGTAAGAGTCCGTGGGCATCGGGTTTGTCGCGTTCCAGGGGGCACTATGAAGTTTGTAACAGCAACATGTTCGTCCATGTTTAGAGATAAGATCGTGTTATTCGAGCCCCTTGACACTGGTCTGCCTGCTGGCTTATTGGCCTCTCCGTCGTTAGTGTATGTCGACGGTGGTTTGGTTTGGGTGCCTGTTGTCAATGTGGGTGTTCTCGACGCTGTTTTATACCCGAAAACCATCCTCGGGAAGTTGCGGGAAGTGTATCTGGTGGATTCACCTGCCGGACTGACTGAGGTATCTGCGGTTCCTGCTATCACAGTGACTTGTGATATGATGGCAGCCCCTGAGGCAGCACAGGTCGAGAACATAGAACTGTCAGGGCTGTCGGATGAGGAACAGGGCAAGGTTAGGGCTCTCCTTCAGGAATTCCAGGCGGTGTTCTCTGCTGGGGAGGGAGACTTGGGTTGTACCGACCTCCTGTCCCATGAAATTCCTTTAATCGACGAGACGCCTGTTCGACAACGCTATAGACGGATTCCTCCATCTGAATATGAGTTAGTTAAGACTCATATTGGCCAGCTTTTAGACACCCAAGTGATCCGGGAAAGTTGTAGCCCGTACGCCTCCCCATTAGTATTGGTTAAGAAGAAGGACGGTGGCCTACGCATGTGCGTAGACTACCGCCAACTCAATGCTAAAACTCGGAAAGATTCGTTTCCACTGCCTCGAATCGATGAGACATTGGATTCATTGACAGGGGCTCGCTGGTTCACTACGCTAGATCTGGCCAGCGGATATAATCAAGTCCCGGTTGCAGAGGCTGATCGCTACAAAACAGCTTTTTGTACACCTTTTGGTTTATATGAATGGAACCGTATGCCTTTTGGTTTGTGTAACGCACCAGGCACCTTCCAGCGGTTGATGCAACGGCTGTTTGGCGACCAGCAACATCAGTCTCTCCTGCTGTATCTAGACGATATTATTGTCTATTCCTCCTCTGTGCAACATCATTTACAGAGGTTGAGGATGGTGCTGGAACGGTTGCGGGCTGCTGATCTTAAGGTAAACTTGGCCAAGTGTGCATTTTTTAGAGAAAAGGTGCAGTACTTAGGACACGTAATATCCCCCCAAGGAGTGGCCACAGACCCGGCAAAGGTTGAGGTTGTGGCGCAGTGGCCACGCCCCAAGACTGTGTCAGAGCTACGTACCTTTCTGGGATTTGGTAGTTACTATCGGCGATTTGTGGAAGGGTTTGCTCAGATAGCAGCACCGTTGCATCGGCTGGTAGGGGAGGTAGGACAAGGGAAGGGGAGAACTAAGATACAGGAGTTGGATGCGTTATGGTCCGAACAGTGTGAACAAGCATTCCGGACCCTGAAAGCTAAGCTTGCCACCACACCAGTCCTGGCATATGCTGATTTTAAGTTACCGTTTATCTTGGAAGTCGATGCCAGCTATGTAGGGTTAGGTGCTGTACTGTCTCAAGAGATTGGGGGCAAGGTGAGACCAGTGGCCTATGCCAGCCGTAGCCTGCGTCCTGCAGAGCGTAACACTGCTACCTATAGTTCTATGCGGCTTGAGTTTTTGGCTCTAAAATGGGCCATGGCTGAAAAGTTTCGTGAGTACTTATTGGGCCATCGTTGTATCGTTCGTACAGACAATAACCCCCTTAGTCATTTGGCGACTGCTAAGTTAGGTGCCACCGAACAGCGATGGGCAGCTGAACTAGCGGCCTTTGATTTCGAAGTGCAGTACCGATCCGGGAGATCTAACCAGAATGCGGATGCGCTATCACGCATGACTCCTAAGGAACGGTACCTGGAAAGGGAAGGCTCGTTGGGAACATTAGTTCCTGAACTGCTTAGGCGTGCTGGAGTGGTGGATCGGGCAGACTCCACCACTGTGAGGGCCATGCAGGTGATGCCAAATCGATCTAGACCAGAGTTGGCTCGATTACAGGAGGAGGATCCCATTATCAGTTCAGCTTTTAAATTTTGGCGCCAAGGGCAAGGCCCAGGGCCCCAAGAACGACGACAGTTACCCAAGCTAGTGTTGGTGTTACTCCGGCAATGGGAGCGGTTGGAGGAACTGGGGGGCCTATTATATCGACGGGTTTGCAGTCCTGATGGTGGTGCAAAGGTGTTGCAGCTGGTGCTGCCTGTTGTGTTACAGACTGAAGTGTTGACCCAACTGCATCAGTGTCATGGGCACCAAGGCACCGAGCGCACTTTGGAACTGGTGCGACAGCGGTGCTACTGGCCTGGGATGTCGGCCGATGTAGCCCGTTGGATACAGCAATGTGAGCGGTGCCAGCAAGCCAAAGAGGCTGCCCCAGTCCCCAGAAGCTACATGGCCCATCTGTTAGCTTCCCGTCCAAATGAGATAGTGGCCATTGATTTTACGGTCCTAGAACCTTCTCGTTCGGGGCATGAAAACGTGTTAATAATGACAGACATTTTTAGTAAATTCACAGTGGCAATCCCTACTCGGGACCAACAGGCGGCGACTGTGGCTCGCGTCCTGGTTGACGAATGGTTCTTTAAGTTTGGGGTCCCAGGCCGTATCCATTCGGACCAGGGACGTAACTTCGAATCGCATCTTATCCAGCAGTTGTGCACCCTTTACCAGGTGGGTAAGTCTCGTACTACCGCATACCATCCAGCTGGTAATGGCCAGTGTGAACGGTTTAACCGTACCCTGCACAATTTGTTGCGGACCTTGCCCACTGGAAGGAAGAGGGATTGGGCCTCTTGTTTGTCCCAGGTGGTATTTTGCTATAATACCACTCCCCATCAAGCCACCGGTGAGAGTCCTTATTTTTTGATGTTCGGGCAAGAGCCTAGACTGCCTGTGGATTTCTTGCTTGGTCGGGTGCAAGAACCAGTGGCTGGTGGAGTCCATCATTGGATGGAAGAGCATCAGGCTTGCCTTAAAGTGGCCTTCGAAGGTGCCCGTGAGCGGTTGCAGGCCGCAGCTCAGCATCGCAAGGCGAAGCATGATCAACGGGTAAAAGAGCAACCGCTAGAAGAGGGCCAAAGGGTCTATCTGCGAGAACGTGGGTTCTCCGGGCGCCATAAGATCCAGGATCTGTGGAGCTCGATCATCTATCAGGTAGTTCGAGTGCCACGGGATGGGGGATCGGTGTACTCTGTAGCACCAGTGCAAGATCTCACTAAAGTCCGTAACGTGCATAGAGTGTCCCTAAAACCCAGAGTTCAAAGGGATCCCATGCCGACCGAGTCCTTTAAGGATTGGCCGGAGTTGCCAGTACCTTCAGTAAGAGAGGAAGGCTTTGAGGAATTTGAGGATGGGGATTTAGCCTTGGTGGTGACCCAGGCCCCATCAGAAATTCCAGAGAGCATTGGGGTGAATAGAGCATCGCCAGAGGTAAGGGCGAGTCCTGCGGTACCTGGGGGTGCAGTTGGGGGGAGCGAGAGGAGTGTAAGTGTACCATTAGACGTAGTACCAGATTCTATCGGACCGTCTAGTATCTCCGAAAGGATCGTTAGACCTAGACGTGCTAGGGCCGGGCAGCATACGAATTTGTACCATTTACCACGGACCGTAGGGGCTGAGGCTCATCAGATTTCTGCTGGGTCTACTTCAGGGCTAAATCGTGCTATGGCTTTCAGACCTTGAGGCTACGTTGTTCATCGTCGGGACTACGATGACTTGTGGGGGGGGTAGATTGTGGTGATGCGATTGCCTGACCCACCTATGTTTGAGGAAATGGTACGGTCCGGGGGTATAAAGGTAGATAGGACTGGCATGTCACACAGGTGTGTCCTATAGGGCTTCCGGGAGTACCTTTATTTCCGGTGGGTTGGGCTACACGTCCAAGAGTGTGGTTGAGGAGTACTGCGGGCATTTGTGAATGGCCATGTATTTTCGAGAGCCATTAGTGAAGTCCGCGTCAAGTGCGTGGTGCATTACGGGTCATTAGCTGCAGTGACTTTGGGTGTTGGAGGTGTTGCAGCAGGCTGAACCGACGCCAGTTCGCAGGCTGATACCGGCGCTATTTGGGGCTGTGATTCTCCCTTATGGACTAGCGCTATTGTACCTGCATGTATAACGACTGCTTGAACTGGAGTGTTTTCCGAGATAGACAGTGCCACTATTGTTCGCACTGATTCGTCCAACTTACCATTTCTCCTACCTGACTGCCTAGTGGATTCCTGAACCGGGTTGTTTCCAGACCCGTTACTTTTAGTGCGACGCTTAATTTACCTTCCACTTTCATTCCACTGCGTAGCGGATGCATGAAGCTGACTGTTCCGGACCGAAGTGGACAGTCCGTAGAGTCGTGTTTATTTCCGTTTTTGCTCTTTCACTCGTTGCCGTGCCTGGGACAGAGTCTTTGTCCCGGTTGGTGTGGAGGATCTATTCCCATTTAGCTGGCAGTTATTTCCAGTGTATAATAACCATTTAGTGTCTGTTGACGTGCTTCGATATCGCGTTCTGCGTGTCTATAGGCACGACATTTGGCTCTCTTTCTCGGAGGACTGGTGATTACCGGACTAGCTATTATTATCGATGTCATTTTGGGCGTAACTTGTTTTGTTTAAATTGATTTTGTTTAATTCGTTTTGTTTAAAATTTATTTTGTTTAATTCGTTTTGTTTAAGTGATTTTGTTTACTTCGTTTTGCCTAAGTGATTTGGTTTTGTTTAAGTGATTTTGTTTACTTCGTTTTGCTTAAGTGATTTGGTTTAATCTGTTTTGCTTAAGTGATTTGGTTTAATTTGTTTTGTGTAAGTGATTTGGTTTACTTCGTTTTGCTTAAGTGATTTTGTTTACTTCGTTTTGCTTAAGTGATTTTGTTTACTTCGTTTGTTTTGTTTAAGTGATTTGGTTTAATTTGTTTTGTTTAAGTGATTTGGTTTAATTTGTTTTGTGTAAGTGATTTTGGGATTGAGTTTATTAATTTTCTTTTCGTTCCAGAATTAGGGGGAATTAGTCGCGGTCGAGATCCTCTGTATGTGGTGCTGTGGTTGACTTGTTTGTAGTGTCCACAATATCGAAACATTTGGCGTGTGGTGACGTGAGTGAGCACAACGGTTGTCGGATCAATCAGACGACTTTCCCCAATTCTGGGTTGGACGTTTTAAGTGTGTGTATGCTTTGTACGAAGATGATGGCCTGTTTCTTTTAATGACTTTAATTAAATGTGATTTTGTATTTTAGATGGTGTGTGTGAAATAAATTGTTTACCAGCTTCCCTTTTGTCTGCTACCTGTCTCAGCCAATAACGAACCTGTGAGCTTTTGGTGATTTACTTAATTTTGGGTCCCTGGCCCTATCCGGGGTGGCGTAGTCGGCTCATGCTTTGATTAATCTCCTTTCACCGTATGCCATCGCCACAATAGAGAAGAAAACATAGATTAAAAACTTCATAAACATGTAGATAGACACATCAAGAAGCTAGACTAGAAAATTTCCATTACAGCTTCACGCTGAAGTGCATCACGACTTCCAGTCCCAGCATGCATTGCAGTTGATCTGTTCTTCTGAATTAGTTTGATGTTTGTCACCATTGTTGAGGTTTATATGTTGAGTGTTGATATCTTAGTCTGACGATTTCGTCTGTTTCAATATTTATCAAAGCAGTTTATTTAATTTTAATTGAGCTATTGCCAGTTCTACCATTAATGCAATTTCATCTGTTCTCTTGCTGTCAGGTTCACCTGCAACTTTGTTGTATTTCAAAAGATCTTGATGAGCTTGTTCAGGTGTTTGGTAAGGGCAGGAGCTAAACTTAGACCAAGAGTGGAGTTCAGTACCTCTGTTATAAACTTGGGCTTTATTTCTTTCAAACATGAACAAATAATTATTGATATTTACCTATAATGTTGAAAATAACTTTACCATTATTGTCATGAGTGTTTGATAAGGGCAGTGGCTCTCAACCTTTTGGAACTAAGGCCTCACCAAACCTCTCCTATTGTGTGGCACGCCCCCCATGATAGATAGATAGAAAAATAGATAGATAAATAGATAGATAGATAGATAAAACATACACATTTAAAAAAAAAACTAAAAACCCCACCCCATCCTCTTCCTGCAGTCCGCTCATCTGAGACCTACAACACAAACACTGTACATTGAGGATATTTATATATTGAATAAAAAAAGACTTAATGTCAAATACTCCACAATAATTTCAGACTTCCTCATCTGATGTGGAGAGACCAGCTTGTCTGAGTGTAGTCTTTAGGAGGCGGATCTCAAGTCTGGCCTTGCTTTGCTGCAGTTTGGTCAGAGTCAGTTGTTCCTCTGCCAGACGAAGCTGTGGTTCTGCCCTTTCAGTCTCTTTTTACAGAAGTGCCTTGTAATCATCTTCTTTGTTTGATGAAGGGCACTTCAAGCCTTTCCTCTGATTTCCTGTGGCAACTACCACTGGCTCAACCAATGATCCAGCTTCTTCCTCAGGAACAGAGCTGAGATTCAATATAAATACGCTCTCTGGATCAGCCTCAGGAGGAAATGGCAGATTCTCCTCCTCCTCCTCAATCCAAGGCTCGCCATCCCCTGCAACACCTTGAATACCATGGAGAGCATGTGACTTCTCACCTCCAATGATGTTGAGGACCACATCTGTGTAATCTCCCCTCTTAAATGGCTTGTTGCCTGTTTGTGGGTTTTTGGCTTCAGCATGGTCCTTTGTTGCCCTGGCCTTAAGATTCTTCCACCGCCATTTGATTTGGTCTGTGATCCTCCTCTGGCCAGACCCTATGGCATTCACATTTTCTGTGATTAAAATCCAAACATCATTTTTCTTTTTGTTGGTATCCTTAGCAGAATTAAAACTTCCCACTATTGTTCCATAATGGAACCGAACACCCTCTAGTAGTGCATTGGTTTCAGCAGCAGTGAAGTTACAGCTTCTTGAGTCCATGGTTTCGTTGCTTTACTATAGTGAACATTGTTCATCAATTATAGGCCTTGGGTCCAATTGCCTCAATTTAACACAAGCCAAAACTAATCAGTTGGAATAGGTGTGTTTGAGAAGACCAACTACACAGCCATATAACTCAGCCTTTCTCAGAGGATTCACAGAGAGACAGTGAAATGGCAGGTGTTGTCCACCGCCACCACCACTTTGCCAGGAGAGGATACCGTCAAAGGGTGTATGTTGAACGTACCAAGCCACTGGAGCAATACACCACTGATTAGCTGTATGTCCGGTTTCGCTTTGGGAAGGCTGATATATTGTACCTTGTGAACCTTCTCAGACCGAAAGATAAACACAGAACCCAAAGGAGTCACGATCTCTCTGTGGAAGACCAGATCCTCATTGCTCTCCGATTTTATGCATGTGGGACTTTCTATCAAGTTGTTGGTGACTATATGGGAGTGGTGAAATCAGCTGCGTGTGATGTGTTGAGGGATGTGTCAATCGCACTGGCCCGCCTGGTCTATGAATTTGTTTCTTTTCCATCGGACAACCAGATTGCCCAGGCCAAGCGCAGCTTTTTTCTTTTTGGGAATATGCCCAATACTTTTGGAGCAATCGAAAGCACACATGTGCATATACAAGCACCTCCTGAGAATGAATGGGAGTTTATAAACAGAAAGGGGAGGCACAGCATCAATGTCCAACTTGTGTGTGATGCCGACCTCATCATCACCAACTGCGTTGTCAAGTGGCCTGGGTCTGTCCATGATGCACGCATCTTGAGGGAGAGCGCTCTATATAGAGACCTCCAAACCAACCGACCGGATGGCATAAACCCACTCCTACCATGGCTGATGACTCCTTTTCTTTCAGCAAATACACCAGCGCAGGTACGCTTCAACACTGCTCATTGCAGAGCAAGATGTGCAATTGAGCGTTTAAATGGAGTTTTTTAGAGGCGCTTTGCATGCCTTAACTACGTGAGAGCGGAACCACAGAAAGCATGCAACATAACCCTTGCCTGTATTGTCATGCACAACATCGCTACTAAGCGCAATGTCCCTCTCTGTGCTGACAATGATGCACCTGAGCCCCTTGGAGACCCTAACCAACCTCCTGCATTCTGCCAGAACGAGCAAACAGGACGTACAACAAGGGACGCAATAGTTAGCCTCTATTTCTGATTTGGATTTGTTTTGGATTTCAAAAATCAGTGATTGCCATTCTTTGCATTTTTTTGGTTATTCTGTAATCCTTGCATGCATCACTAATAAATATTCTAAAAACAAAAATATTTTCGATTGTGATGAATTTATATATCAATTAGTGACAGAATAAAATGTATTGTTTTTGGTCAATTTTGACAGCTGTTTGGAGGATTATTTCTACTTTGCTGTAGGCCTATACTGAAAGGCTGAATACTTTAAAACCTACCTAATCACTGTAGCCTGACGGATGAACAAATAAAATTAAAACCTTACGAATAAATAGGATATCTTATAAGATGCTGCATGATCCAAATATAGTATTATTTGATACATTTTTAAAGTTTTCATTACATTTTGGGCATGAAATCTCGTCTCCACTCGTCAGTGGCTTCATCTGGCTGGGCTCTTTAAAAAAGCCCAGTTTTGGATCAGTTCTCTCTCTCTGTTCCTGCTTTTGGTTTGGTTTGTACTTGGTGTGTGGAGGTCTTTAGAAAACCTTTCTGACACTGATACAAACACGTGATAATAGTTTTTAAACCGTTGTTGTGTGTGAGTAAAGTTAACTTGTGTTCCATTTTAGGAACTTGTAGCAGCAGGATGGAGCATTTGTTGTTTATGGATCCTATTTGTCTTTTCCTTGTTGTTCTTAGGGAGTTGGGGAGTAGATTTAGAGCTACCTCGGGGTATACATCACCTGTAGGAACACTTCTCTGTCTAGAAACACCTGGGTGGACTACCAGCTGTAAGTTTGGTTAGGGCGCCTTGAGCGTGTGCCAGATGGGGTTTACCATATATTTTAAAGGGGGGGTTAGTATAGGTTAGGGGTGTTTTTTTGTTTTGTTTACTTATTTACTTTGGTCAGTGCAGCCCCCTCCCTTTTCCCATTAAATTATTATTGTTTATTACACTATTACCGTGGCTAAATGAAAGTTTTGTTTGTATACGGTATTTGGTGTTTGTGTACTTTTCTCGCACTGCGACTCCATACCTCTTTTGCGGGCATTGGCGGGCCCCCCTCCCTTTGGGAGTTAGAACGTAACAGTGGGAAACCTGCGCTTGCTTCATTTTACAAAGAAGCACAATGTACGGTGCAATATTGGACAACACCTGAGGCGATTTCGGTATTTTGTTTTTATCGCAGTCAAATTCGAAAACCCGGCTTTGCATAAATAAGCTGAGGCAAATGGAAGCAGAAATTGAAGATTTCTCCTATTTGAAGAACTGCAATGTGATCATTGAAGGACAACTAAGACAATGTGATCCTGCCTTATGCCTTTTTCAACATTAGGAAGGTTTGACCCTATCTCACTAAGCATGCGGCACAACTCCTTGTCCAGGCCCTGGTAATCTCAAGGTGGGACTACTGCAATGTTCTCCTTGCTGGTCTTCCTGCAAAGGCCATCAAACCTCTTCAGCTGGTTCAAAACGCAGCAGCACGCCTCATCTTCCAACAGCCCAAAAGGGCTCATGTGACCCCCCTTTTCATCTCTCTCCACTGGCTACCGGTTGAAGCCCGGATCAGATTCAAATCACTGATGTTTGCATACAGGACCACAACTGGATCTGCACCGGCATACCTTCACACCCTACTACACTCCTACACCCCATCAAGAACCCTGCGTTCAGCAAACCAGTGGCGTCTTGTATTTCCTTCTCATAAGGGCACTAAATCCCTTTCCCGCTCATTCTCCTTCACAACTCCTTCCTGGTGGAACATTCTTCCTTACTCGGTCCGGTCAACCACATCTCTCACAACCTTCAAAAAACTACTTAAAACCCATCTCTTCTGTGAATACTTGAGAGACAAATGAAAAAAAACTAACCCTCTCTCTTCTCTCAACAGGTAGTAGTCTAGCTTTTGTTTAAACTAGTAACTTTGTATTAGCACCTATTGTATTATTGCTCCTGTATGACATATCGCTTAACTCTCTGTAAGTCTCTTTGGATAAAACCGTCTGCTAAATGACTAAATGTAAATGTAGAAAATTGTAATGTCTATACAAATTTGTCAATCTGGCGTTTCTCTTTAATTTAACTTACTACTCCTCCATGTCAATCATATATATTTTCTTTGGCAACTGAAAGGGTCTCTGACCCAGGCATACGAACTGAAATCCTCTTTAAAATAATGGGCGAATTGATGCGACTACATCAATCAAAGGGGAGATATTTATCCCTGTCTCTTGCACACAGTCGGCAAAGTTGGGAAACATGTCAACATTTTTATCTATCAACTGATCACGCTAAAGATCCAATTTGCCTAAAAAGGCACTGACTTTTTCTTAAAGAAGCAAAATGTTTGCATCTCTCCCTTGCATTGACCTGTTCAATGAATTCAATCTTTCCAAAAACGTCTACCAGGTATGCCAACAACGCCAACCACAGAGGGTCGTCGATGTAACGTGCAAGGTCAGACTTTGCATCACTTAAACACCTTCACATCTGAGCGCAATTCATAGAGGCGATGAAAAATCCGACCTCTGGAGAGCCAGCGGACCACAGTATGAAATAGAAGCTGCTCATGATCTGCTCCCATTTCCTGAGAAAGCAAGGAAAACAAGTGTGCATTTAATGGCCATGCTTTAATAAAATTCACCATTTGTACTGCCTGTTTTAAACAGATTCGAGAGACTCAGGTATTTGCTTTGAAGCAAGTGCTTCGCCATGAATTATACAATGGGTCCATTTGGCTAATGGGGCTAAATGTTGTACACAAGTCACCAGACCGCAAACCCTCCCGTCATGGAATGACATGCCTGCGTCTCCTATAAAGCCATCTCTAGACACTTGTTTGATACTGATGTGTGTTTGCTCATGGTGCGTTTCTGCTGTGTAAGGCAAGATTACTTTAATTTTAAAAAGTTGGATTGTTTGTCTTTAAATTGTGGGTGCTTCGTTTCTAAATGGCGCTTTTTTTTGGAATAAAATTGCGGCCCCCCAAGCTCTCCATGCCCCCCCTGTCGGGAACCACTGGATTAGGTGTATTGACCTGAAGTGCTGTTAGTTTTACCTGTCGAATCTGTGAGACACTGTGTCAGGAGCAGTAGATTTACATTGTCATTTAGCACAGAGGTTCTCATTCTTTTGCAACTCATGGCCCACCAAGGACTGTTTAAAAAATATCTGAGGACCACCTTTCCAAATATGATAGTATATACAGAATATTCAAAGAGTAGATATACTCCTCTTTTATTTTTTATGCCAAAGTAGCAGACTTATTCAAGTCAGCTATATAGACTCTATATGGCTATATAGTGTTCTGTGTTCAAATGTCTCTGTAGCTTTGTTGGTTTTGGTGCATCGTTAGACAAAATTTCTCCACTGTGTCTTCGGCTTAGTCTCAGTATCTGCCCTTATAAAACCTCATTTAATGTATGTAATGTAGACCGATGTGATGGTGGCAGTTTTTTTTACCACCGCCTGATAATGGACAAATCAGTGGTGCCGTGGTTTGGGAAATATATGTTCAATATAAATAATGTTTACATTAATATATTTGCGTGTAGCAACCACATGACGAGTGGGAGAGAAACATGGACCCTATATTTAAATACTTATAATTGAAATATGATATCAGAAATAAATGAGGATGAAACATCCATATGATGCCCAAATCCATCAGTGGACTACAGCATAAAAAAACATTTAAATAAACATCAGTAAATAATAAAAACTTAACCATTAAAGTTAAATATTAAATAAAAAAGCTTTTGTTGCTGTGACAACTTCAGTCAGTCTCGTACTAACATGTACAGTCCATTTGAAACAAACTGTTAAACCTACCTTGGCTTTCCTATTCAGATTGTCATAAAAATGTTACCTTTTCCTACTCGATGGTGGAAAACAAACTTGTTGATATTATCCAGATTAAAATGTTTACAGTTGTAATAAATGCACGTTCAATTAGATGTGCACAGGAGCGCAAACGAACAGATGTCTATCCACAACCGCGACAAAACCTGCATGCGTTCCGACACAAAGCCAGCGGGTCATAGCCGGCGGGTCATTTTATCCAAATCGACTTACAGATGACGTAAACAATGAAAGCAACTGTAAAAGCATAAGGACAATAAGTGCATTCAAAAACGTGTCTCATGTAGCCTACCACAGTATACAGAGATTTTTTTGAAAGCGTAGAAAAGAGATAGAAGTCAGAACTGATCGGTCAGGTGTTGACAGAAGAGATGTGTTTTCAGCAGATTCTTAAATCTGATGATCTTGTAGCCGATCCAGAGAAGGTACGCGAGAGTGATTTTTTACCTTTTTGGGATGGCACCACAAGACGTCTTACACGACTTACAAACATCAAGAAACTGTGTTTGAATCTCAACTAAAGTGACGATCACATAACAACTTCTTGCTGCAATGCTTGCTGGGTAACATTATAACTCAAATTTCATCATTAACTCCCAGCATGTATTATGGCACACTACGTAGATGAATTTAAATGTAATTTAATTCTTTATTAGCATCAAATTAGCATCAGAGGTTTAGAGTGCTACTGTAGACAACAAGCCATACGTAATATTTTATAATCTCTCAAGGTCACAGGTGCTTTTATCTCCAGTGCTGAGGTTTACACAAAACAATTGTGGTTTGATGTGGTATGACTGAAGAATGTTTTAGCACATTGAGTTTTTGTAAAGACTTTCAGGCTTTTTGTATCACTGGGCTCCAGCTCTCAGAGCACAATAATATAAAGCTGAATCTGACAGAGTCACAGTGTTAATAGTGAGTTCAGTGGACGTGTCTGATGTCTTTGACTGAAAGTGATGGTCTGGTATATCTTCATCACCACTACGTGACCGAGCTCCTTTATACAGTAGATACTGAGGTTCTCTGTTAGGATTCTGTTTGTACCAGTAAAGCCGAACATTACTGCTGGTTGTTTCATATGAACAGCTCAGTGTCACAGAATCTTCTTCATTTCTGATTATATTTACATCTCCTTCTGGTCCAATTTTATCTGCAAATGAACCTGAAATAAAATATATTATATTTGAATACTAAACAGTTTTGTTTTATTACAACATAATACTAGTCAGTCTTTGAAATGTATCTTGTATCAAGTAATGTAGTTTATTTACCTGAAACTGCAGAGATGATCATGAGTAGAGTCATCCGTGTCTCCATGTTAGAAATGAAATGAGATTGTGATGGTTTAAATTGCTGAAGAAGATGAATTGAATATTATCATGTAGGTGGGTGTGGTTCAAATGAAGCGTTCACTCCACACTTGATGGTCAGAGATGGTAAGTAACGGAGTACAAATACTTCGTTACTGTACTTAAGTAGATTTTTTTGGTATCTGTACTTTACTTCACTATTTATTTCTCTGACAACTTTTACTTTCACTTCTTACATTTTTAACCAAATATCTGTACTTTCTACTTCTTACATTTTCAAACCAGACTCGTTACTTTAATCTGTATTATTTTTTGTCATGCGCGTCGTTTTTAAACAAGAAGCCCGTTGGTTTATCGTTTCCCTGCTTATAACGCGCCACAGTCATACGCTACGCTAGTCAGTACTTAAGCTAACACGCACGGAGCAAGTCAACGGAAAGCAATGGATGAGACAGATGGAGTTAGCAGTGTTGACGTGGTCGAGGTTAGAGTCATTCCTAATCACCCATGGCCATATATTCTGGAGATGTTAGAAATTGTCGGCGTCAAAAATTCTTGTAATAAGCAAATTCAATGGTTTCCGTAATTATAGTATATTTTCTATGTTTGCTAAGTCTGTATTGTTATCATGAATTCATATTTTGCTAGCGTGCCGGTTAGATGGTGTTCATTGTTCACACTTTGCATCTTTTTTGACCAGAAAAAGAACACACTGTACACTCACGGGCAAACACACCAACAATAACTTAATGTAGTGTTGCTTGCCTGTAATCTGTTGTTAAGTTTTTACCTCCAATTTTTTCAGTTTTGTAAGAGGGATGTTGCTAATGATGTTCGTGCTGTTGATAAACACACTTTAATATTCAGTCTTTAGCATAAATTGTTAAAGCCAGCGAATAGGACTATCTAGAATGTTGCCAATTTGAGCAGTAGTGATTTATAATATTTTCAGTATTAATCTGTCTTCTGGTAAATTAGGTGAGGTGTGAATTATAATTATACTTTCACTCTTGTTTGCATTTCAATAAAATTAACAATGTAACTCACTTTTGTCTGCCTGTGTTCTCTATGGCAGTTGTTCACTGGTACAGGCTAACAAGATTTGAAATGTAAGTTCATTTGTATCAATGTATTATAGGATGAGAGGTCCAGTTATCAGCGTGACACTAAAGCAGTTAGAAGTAATGGCTACTTTTTACTTAAGGATATTTTAGAGCACATTCTTTTTACTTTTACTTGAGTAAAAAAATTAGTCAGTACTTCAACTTTTATCAGAGTATTTTTAAACATGAGTATCTGTACTTCTACTTAAGTAAGGGATGTGTGTACTTTTGCCATCTCTGTTGATGGTTGTGACACCTTTATTTATAACTGTTGATGTGAATTACAGTCACAAAGCCTTATACATTATTTTAAATATAAATGTCTATTGTAATGACCACAACGATTTAGATTAATAAATACAAAAACTGCAAGTGATCAAAACTTTCACTTCCAGAATGTTTTAGATGTCTCCCTATATAATACACCAGAGTCAACATCTGAACCCCACTCCAAATGCTTTTTAATTTATAATTGATTCAAAACTTAAACTTCAATTTAATGTCATTTAATATGAATCATTTTACTGCGTCACCTGATTTGTCTTAAATCATTTGAGAAAACAAGTTTCTATTTGTCCTATTTACGATTAATTTCCCCAAGTATCCTCTTATTTTAGTGTATGCTGCACCTGTGTTATGAAAGTTGTGTATAAATACTGTTTACCTACAGTATATAATACTTGAGTATTTTACTCTTAGGGATCAAGGATCTTTACCTTTGTTCACTAGTGTGTTTACTTTGCAAATATTTTACTTCCATACATTATAAAGCATGGCATATATTCAACTACATTATAATAAATTACAATATTTACATCTAAAAAAGTACATTAATAGTCAAAGAACTTTCTTACTTGTACTCAAGCAATTTACTTAAAAATCGTTTTACTTGAGTAAAAGTAAGTTTGTAGATTTTTTTGTACTTAAGTATTAAAGGTAAAAAAAATATGTAAAAATGTATTTTATGATTTAGGCTTCATAACGAAGTGAAGTAACACTAAAATGAATAAAGATACTGCATAAAGTAAAATCATTGAGTTCTAAACAACTGTGACAAACTCCTGCAGAGTTTAGTTTCATTCCTAATCCAACAAATCAAACCCGAACAGCTCAACAATGTCTTGAAGATCACTAGAGACACAGACAGCCATTGAATCAATGTTAGAATGTGTTGCTTTATCAATGTTAATAGCTGTCAATCAATATCACGTGTGCAGCTGCAAATAATGTTGACATTTCATAACCACCGACTGTTATTGTGATCTGTGTTTGCTTCAGTTGAGCTCTTGATTCTTAAAGTATTACTCCTCCTCTTTAAAAGCACACAGTAGTGTTTATGTAAGAACTCTTATGAGTCGGTACAGAAAGAGATGTTTTAGAGTTGAGCTGATGTACTTTCTTGCAAAGCGGTTCCAAAGATTAGAAATAATTAGGGCTGTCAAAATTAACGCGTTAACGCGAGATGATTAATTTCTATAATTAACGGCGAACATTTTTTTAACGCATTAACGCATTCTCGCCATGTGTTACCCACAATTCAACCCCCGCCGCGTTCATTTCTCGTCGCGTAAACAGCATGGCTGACACGGGGGAGATGGAGGTGTCCGAAGAACCCGTTGGCCCTCTGGATGGACATTTCGAGTATAAAAAGAACAAAGATGGAACAGTAAACAAACATGTTGTGGTTTGCTCACACTGCAGGAAAGACTTTTCGTTTCACCGAAGCACCTCGAGCCTTAAGTATCATCTTAACGCCAAGCATTCCTTTGTCGGGGCTTCAACTTCAGATGTTAAGCCTG
>NC_136764.1:25421374-25486760 GCF_947034865.1 Barbatula barbatula
TGTTGAGTGTGTTTGTGTGAGTGTTGAGTGTGTTTGTGTGAGTGTTGAGTGTGTTTGTGTGAGTGTTGAGTGTTTTTGTGTGAGTGTTGAGTGTTTTGTGTGAGTGTTGAGTGTGTTTGTGTGAGTGTTGAGTGTTTTTGTGTGAGTGTTGTGTGTGTTTGTGTGAGTGTTGAGTGTGTTTGTGTGAGTGTTGAGTGTGTTTGTGTGAGTGTTGAGTGTTTTTGTGTGAGTGTTGAGTGTTTTTGTGTGAGTGTTGAGTGTTTTGTGTGAGTGTTGAGTGTGTTTGTGTGAGTGTTGAGTGTGTTTGTGTGAGTGTTGAGTGTGTTTGTGTGAGTGTTGAGTGTGTTTGTGTGAGTGTTGAGTGTGTTTGTGTGAGTGTTGAGTGTGTTTGTGTGAGTGTTGAGTGTGTTTGTGTGAGTGTTGAGTGTGTTTGTGTGAGTGTTGAGTGTGTTTGTGTGAGTGTTGAGTGTGTTTGTGTGAGTGTTGAGTGTGTTTGTGTGAGTGTTGAGTGTGTTTGTGTGAGTGTTGAGTGTGTTTGTGTGAGTGTTGAGTGTGTTTGTGTGAGTGTTGAGTGTTTTGTGTGAGTGTTGAGTGTGTTTGTGTGAGTGTGAGTGTTGAGTGTGTTTGTGTGAGTGTTGAGTGTGTTTGTGTGAGTGTTGAGTGTGTTTGTGTGAGTGTTGAGTGTGTTTGTGTGAGTGTTGAGTGTGTTTGTGTGAGTGTTGAGTGTTTTGTGTGAGTGTTGAGTGTGTTTGTGTGAGTGTTGAGTGTGTTTGTGTGAGTGTTGAGTGTGTTTGTGTGAGTGTTGAGTGTGTTTGTGTGAGTGTTGAGTGTGTTTGTGTGAGTGTTGAGTGTGTTTGTGTGAGTGTTGAGTGTTTTTGTGTGAGTGTTGAGTGTTGTGTGAGTGTGAGTGTGTTTGTGAGTGTTGAGTGTGTTGTGTGAGTGTTGAGTGTGTTTGTGTGAGTGTTGAGTGTGTTTGTGTGAGTGTTGAGTGTGTTTGTGTGAGTGTTGAGTGTGTTTGTGTGAGTGTTGAGTGTGTTGTGTGAGTGTTGAGTGTTTTGTGTGAGTGTTGAGTGTGTTTGTGTGAGTGTTGAGTGTGTTTGTGTGAGTGTTGAGTGTGTTTGTGTGAGTGTTGAGTGTGTTTGTGTGAGTGTTGAGTGTGTTTGTGTGAGTGTTGAGTGTGTTTGTGTGAGTGTTGAGTGTGTTTGTGTGAGTGTTGAGTGTGTTTGTGTGAGTGTTGAGTGTGTTTGTGTGAGTGTTGAGTGTGTTTGTGTGAGTGTTGAGTGTGTTTGTGTGAGTGTTGAGTGTGTTTGTGTGAGTGTTGAGTGTTTTTGTGTGAGTGTTGAGTGTGTTTGTGTGAGTGTTGAGTGTTTTTGTGTGAGTGTGTTTGTGTGAGTGTTGAGTGTGTTTGTGTGAGTGGTGTTGGTGTGTTTGTGTGAGTGTTGAGTGTGTTTGTGTGAGTGTTGAGTGTGTTTGTGTGAGTGTTGAGTGTTTTTGTGTGAGTGTTGAGTGTGTTTGTGTGAGTGTTGAGTGTGTTTGTGTGAGTGTTGAGTGTGTTTGTGTGAGTGTTGAGTGTGTTTGTGTGAGTGTGAGTGTGTTTGTGTGAGTGTTGAGTGTGTTTGTGTGAGTGTTGAGTGTGTTTGTGTGAGTGTTGAGTGTGTTTGTGTGAGTGTTGAGTGTGTTTGTGTGAGTGTTGAGTGTGTTTGTGTGAGTGTTGAGTGTGTTTGTGTGAGTGTTGAGTGTGTTTGTGTGAGTGTTGAGTGTTTTGTGTGAGTGTTGAGTGTGTTTGTGTGAGTGTTGAGTGTTTTTGTGTGTGAGTGTGTTTGTGTGAGTGTTGAGTGTGTTTGTGTGAGTGTGAGTGTGAGTGTGTTTGTGTGAGTGTTGAGTGTGTTTGTGTGAGTGTTGAGTGTGTTTGTGTGAGTGTTGAGTGTGTTTGTGTGAGTGTTGAGTGTGTTTGTGTGAGTGTTGTGTTTGTTTGTGTGAGTGTTGAGTGTGTTTGTGTGAGTGTTGAGTGTGTTTGTGTGAGTGTTGAGTGTTTTTGTGTGAGTGTTGAGTGTTTTTGTGTGAGTGTTGAGTGTTTTGTGTGAGTGTTGAGTGTGTTTGTGTGAGTGTTGAGTGTGTTTGTGTGAGTGTTGAGTGTGTTTGTGTGAGTGTTGAGTGTGTTTGTGTGAGTGTTGAGTGTGTTTGTGTGAGTGTTGAGTGTGTTTGTGTGAGTGTTGAGTGTGTTTGTGTGAGTGTTGAGTGTGTTTGTGTGAGTGTTGAGTGTGTTTGTGTGAGTGTTGAGTGTGTTTGTGTGAGTGTTGAGTGTTTTTGTGTGAGTGTTGAGTGTTTTTGTGTGAGTGTTGAGTGTGTTTGTGTGAGTGTTGGTGTTTTTGTGTGAGTGTTGTGTGTGTTTGTGTGAGTGTTGAGTGTGTTTGTGTGAGTGTTGAGTGTGTTTGTGTGAGTGTTGAGTGTTTTGTGTGAGTGTTGAGTGTTTTTGTGTGAGTGTTGAGTGTTTTGTGTGAGTGTTGAGTGTGTTTGTGTGAGTGTTGAGTGTGTTTGTGTGAGTGTTGAGTGTGTTTGTGTGAGTGTTGAGTGTGTTTGTGTGAGTGTTGAGTGTGTTTGTGTGAGTGTTGAGTGTGTTTGTGTGAGTGTTGAGTGTGTTTGTGTGAGTGTTGAGTGTGTTTGTGTGAGTGTTGAGTGTGTTTGTGTGAGTGTTGAGTGTGTTTGTGTGAGTGTTGAGTGTGTTTGTGTGAGTGTTGAGTGTTTTTGTGTGAGTGTTGAGTGTGTTTGTGTGGTGTGAGTGTTGAGTGTGTTTGTGTGAGTGTTGAGTGTGTTTGTGTGAGTGTTGAGTGTGTTTGTGTGAGTGTTGAGTGTGTTTGTGTGAGTGTTGAGTGTTTTGTGTGAGTGTTGAGTGTTTTGTGTGAGTGTTGAGTGTGTTTGTGTGAGTGTTGAGTGTTTTGTGTGAGTGTTGTGTGTGTTTGTGTGAGTGTTGAGTGTGTTTGTGTGAGTGTTGAGTGTGTTTGTGTGAGTGTTGAGTGTGTTTGTGTGAGTGTTGAGTGTTTTTGTGTGAGTGTTGAGTGTTTTGTGTGAGTGTTGAGTGTGTTTGTGTGAGTGTTGAGTGTGTTTGTGTGAGTGTTGAGTGTGTTTGTGTGAGTGTTGAGTGTGTTTGTGTGAGTGTTGAGTGTGTTTGTGTGAGTGTTGAGTGTTTTTGTGTGAGTGTTGAGTGTGTTTGTGTGAGTGTTGAGTGTGTTTGTGTGAGTGTTGAGTGTGTTTGTGTGAGTGTTGAGTGTGTTTGTGTGAGTGTTGAGTGTGTTTGTGTGAGTGTTGAGTGTGTTTGTGTGAGTGTTGAGTGTGTTTGTGTGAGTGTTGAGTGTTTTTGTGTGAGTGTTGAGTGTGTTTGTGTGAGTGTTGAGTGTGTTTGTGTGAGTGTTGAGTGTGTTTGTGTGAGTGTTGAGTGTGTTTGTGTGAGTGTTGAGTGTGTTTGTGTGAGTGTTGAGTGTGTTTGTGTGAGTGTTGAGTGTGTTTGTGTGAGTGTTGAGTGTGTTTGTGTGAGTGTTGAGTGTTTTTGTGTGAGTGTGTTTGTGTGAGTGTTGAGTGTGTTTGTGTGAGTGTGAGTGTTGAGTGTTTTTGTGTGAGTGTTGAGTGTGTTTGTGTGAGTGTTGAGTGTGTTTGTGTGAGTGTTGAGTGTGTTTGTGTGAGTGTTGAGTGTGTTTGTGTGAGTGTTGAGTGTGTTTGTGTGAGTGTTGAGTGTGTTTGTGTGAGTGTTGAGTGTTTTTGTGTGAGTGTTGAGTGTGTTTGTGTGAGTGTCGAGTGTGTTTGTGTGAGTGTTGAGTGTTTTTGTGTGAATGTCTCAGTGTGTTTAGTGACTGTGGGCCTCAGAGCGCAGTAATACACAGCAGAGTCACTCACATGAACATCCTGAATGTTCAGAGGAAATGATTTTAAAGATGTGTTGAGTTTGGCTTTGAATCTCTCCATGAACTCGTTGGTAAATCTGTTCAGCATGTATTTTGGGAATTTATTCACACTTTGTTGATACCAGAAGAGATCTGGAGATGAATCAGTGCTTTTATATGTACAAGTGATTGTTACAGTTTCTCCTTCAAAAGCGGTTTGAACTCCTTTACTTTGATCAACACTGTCCTGAGAGTTACATCCTGAAATAAAACATAAAACAACATTCATAAGGATCTTTGTCCACATTAGAATTATGACAGAAGTTTATTAACCGCAGGAATATTTGAGCACGTTGATCAGATACTAAAATATAAATGATGAATGTTCTTACCAAAGTCATGAGCAGTGAAGAAAAGAGCAATGATCATCCACTTTGTCATTGTTGATGTGAAGAGAGACAATATCTGATGTGATGTGTGTCCTTAAATCATTTCTCTTGAGATTCTCATGTCTCAGCCTCACACAAATATTCAAGAGATGTTTCCCTCTAGTGGTGGAGATGTGGTATGTAACCTTTGAAATCATTTGCGATATTTGGTGATTTAAAGCACAGAGTACAATTCCTTTGACAGATCATCTATAATATGAGATTACTGTATATTCATCTACATCCTCAATAAAATAAAACATATTTCATTTATTTGAATATAAAGGAGAAGACAGATGACTTTACATGTGATATTTAGTAAAGTTATAATGAGTAAAATAATATCAAACACCGATGGTTCTTTGTTTATATAAGATGCTTTAGATGTTTCCAGACTTGTAAAGTTCACACAGTGTTTTTGTATGAGTGTGTTTTTGTGAGTGTTGAGTGTTTTTGTGTGAGTGTTGTGTGTGTTTTTGTGAGTGTTGAGTGTTTTTGTGTGAGTGTTGAGTGTGTTTGTGTGAGTGTTGAGTGTGTTTGTGTGAGTGTTTTTGTGTGAGTGTTGAGTGTGTTTGTGTGAGTGTCGAGTGTGTTTGTGTGAGTGTTGAGTGTTTTTGTGTGAGTGTTTTTGTGTGAGTGCGTTTGTGTGAGTGTTGAGTGTGTTTGTGTGAGTGTTGAGTGTTTTTGTGTGAGTGTGTTTGTGTGAGTGTTGAGTGTGTTTGTGTGAGTGTTGAGTGTTTTTGTGTGAGTGTGTTTGTGTGAGTGTGTTTGTGTGAGTGTTGAGTGTGTTTGTGTGAGTGTTGAGTGTTTTTGTGTGAGTGTTGAGTGTGTTTGTGTGAGTGTCGAGTGTGTTTGTGTGAGTGTTGAGTGTTTTTGTGTGAGTGTTGAGTGTGTTTCTGTGAGTGTTGAGTGTGTTTGTGTGAGTGTTGAGTGTGTTTGTGTGAGTGTCGAGTGTTTTTGTGTGAGTGTTGAGTGTGTTTGTGTGAGTGTTTTTGTGTGAGTGTTGAGTGTGTTTGTGTGAGTGTTGAGTGTGTTTGTGTGAGTGTTGAGTGTGTTTGTGTGAGTGTTGAGTGTGTTTGTGTGAGTGTTGAGTGTGTTTGTGTGATGGTTGAGTGTGTTTGTGTGAGTGTTGAGTGTGTTTGTGTGAGTGTCGAGTGTGTTTGTGTGAGTGTGGAGTGTGTTTGTGTGAGTGTCGAGTGTGTTTGTGTGAGTGTCGAGTGTGTTTGTGTGAGTGTCGAGTGTGTTTGTGTGAGTGTCGAGTGTTTTTGTGTGAGTGTCGAGTGTGTTTGTGTGAGTGTCGAGTGTGTTTGTGTGAGTGTCGAGTGTCGAGTGTGTTTGTGTGAGTGTCGAGTGTGTTTGTGTGAGTGTCGAGTGTGTTTGTGTGAGTGTCGAGTGTGTTTGTGTGAGTGTCGAGTGTGTTTGTGTGAGTGTCGAGTGTGTTTGTGTGAGTGTCGAGTGTTTTTGTGTGTATGTTGAGTGTTTTTGTGTGAGTGTTGAGTGTTTTTGTGTGAGTGTTGAGTGTGTTTGTGTGAGTGTTGAGTGTGTTTGTGTGAGTGTCTCAGTGTGTTTGTGTGAGTGTCGAGTGTGTTTGTGTGAGTGTTGAGTGTTTTTGTGTGAGTGTCTCAGTGTGTTTGTGTGAGTGTCGAGTGTGTTTGTGTGAGTGTCGAGTGTGTTTGTGTGAGTGTCGAGTGTGTCTGCGTGAGTATAGAGTGTGTTTGTGTGAGTGTCGAGTGTGTTTGTGTGAGTGTCGAGTGTGTTTGTGTGAGTGTCGAGTGTGTTTGTGTGAGTGTCGAGTGTGTCTGCGTGAGTGTCGAGTGTGTTTGTGTGAGTGTCGAGTGTGTTTGTGTGAGTGTTGAGTGTGTTTGTGTGAGTGTCGAGTGTGTTTGTGTGAGTGTCGAGTGTGTTTGTGTGAGTGTTGAGTGTGTTTGTGTGAGTGTCGAGTGTGTTTGTGTGAGTGTTGAGTGTGTTTGTGTGAGTGTCGAGTGTGTTTGTGTGAGTGTCGAGTGTGTTTGTGTGAGTGTCGAGTGTGTTTGTGTGAGTGTCGAGTGTGTTTGTGTGAGTGTCGAGTGTGTTTGTGTGAGTGTCGAGTGTGTTTGTGTGAGTGTCGAGTGTGTTTGTGTGAGTGTTGAGTGTGTTTGTGTGAGTGTCGAGTGTGTTTGTGTGAGTGTTGAGTGTGTTTGTGTGAGTGTCGAGTGTGTTTGTGTGTATGTTGAGTGTGTTTGTGTGAGTGTCGAGTGTGTTAGTGTGAGTGTTGAGTGTTTTTGTGTGAGTGTCTCAGTGTGTTTAGTGACTGTGGGCCTCAGAGCGCAGTAATACACAGCAGAGTCGCTCACATGAACATCCTGAATCATCAGAGGAACTGATCTTGAAGATGTGCTGAGATCTGCTGTAAATCTTGCTTTAAACTTTTCATTTTCACCACCAAAGGAACCGACTCTGTTCAGTATGTATTCAGGGAATCCATTTACTGTTTGCTGGTACCAGAAGAGAGTCGGAGATCCAGAAGATTCATATGTACAGTTTATTGAAACAGTTTCTCCTTCAGAAGCAGTTTGAGCTCTTGTATTCTGCTCAACACTGTCCTGAGATTTGATTCCTGTAGAGTTTCATGATAAACTAAATAAGTCAAAATAATGACAAGACATTGATTGAAAAGAACCTGTTGATGTTTTAAACAGACATAAATTCTACATACCCATGAAATATATGAAAACAATGAGAATTTGTTGTATCCAGTGTGTAGTCATGTTTCCTGGTGAAGAGATGAAAAACATACGTTTATTCTCAACAAAACTTCAGACACATTTCCAGCATCTGCTTTAGTCTGTGACCGAGTCACTGAAAGTGTCAGACTGACATCTCATGACTCCTCTGTCCCTCTGAATACAGCAGGTTTACTTCAATAGTGGATCTTAACATAAGCCGCCTCCTCTTTCATTCTGTTCCCATCATCACAATGAGATTATAAAAGAGAAATCAAGTGAAAGTAAAACATGATGTAAGACAGAAGACCATGAGAGATAGTTTTCTATTATAAAACCGCATTACCTAGAATCACTGCGCCACTCTTGCTACGTACAGCAGTTTTATGTGGTAGTTTGAGTTTATTTATTAATTAAAAGTTAGTTTATGTTCGCCGGTTCCCGTCTCCTTCCTTCCTTTTATGGAACTTTGTTACACGTATTTTTATTGACTTTAAACACTGTTCATGTATAAAAATAGATACATGTTAATGTTAATAGATAAACACCACAGTCTTTAAGCACATTATTCATTGTGTTCTTTGCTGCGTCTGTGTTGCTTGGCAGCCGCACCTGTTTCTGAGGAACTACTTTGTTTGGCGGAAGAATGTATTTCTATTAAAATAATTACATAATATTTGTTGTGTTTTACTTCATGAAACTTTACTATGCATATGGATTAACCGTTTTATAAAAGCAATAAGCCCCGCGAAGCCGTGGGTTACAGTGCATTTTATAACAGCTAAGGGGCGTTGTTAGGCACAACGCGAAGTGGCTTCTTGGGGCTTATTGCTTTAATAAGATTGTGTGAGTTCTTCAGTTATTGATCATTGTAGTGGCGGACCACTCTTAGCTGGGACATATTGCTTAGCTATCCAACGAAAATGAAACTTTAAATTGTACCTTTTTTTGTAGTGGATGAAACAGGATTCCTGCAGATGGTTAGCGGGGAAGGTAAGCAGAGCAATGCAGGCAGGTAAGTAGGTTGATAGTATCAAACAAGGCATGGACTCCAGTAATCCAACAAACGATTGGTAAGTTAGAAGAATGGTGGTCAAAAAAGGCACAACTCAAGATCAAAATACTGTTCAAATACGATTCAAGACTAATTCAAACAGCGATGTAAAAACTGTATGCTTAACATGTTCCAACAGTTTTCTTGTTCTTTGTTCTAGGCAGGTGAGAGGCGGCCATATTTATCTTTCAACATTCTCACCCCCCATCAAAAGAAATGTCCCTACAAAATAAAGGACCCTAAATCTAACAAAGATTACTCATATAGCACAACAATTTAGATTAAACTCAAAAATAGCTCCTAATATTTTATCATGAGAATCTTCTTGAACCTCCTCACACTTCCACATTAATATTGTTTATTAGTTTAGTTTAGACTTCTGTTTGGATGCCTTACGTATACAGTATGTATCAACCTTATAGCTTGAGTGGGTTTATTGTGAGATCATGTGAAGGTTTGATTCGTGTTCAGTTTGACAACACTGCGACCATGTGGCTATAATGTGCTTGTACAGTGTTGCATGTGTTATGAATGAACTTTAATGCATTAATCGTATTATAGACTTTATCAAATATTGTATAGGATAGTCTTCATTTCAGTAATGTTGTGCTGTATATAACAAAACAATAAGAAACTGTATTGAAGTGTGTATTTAATAAACATGATCTCATGTACCTCTGAGGTTTTTGTCGGGGTCTGTATGGTCTTGTGTCACTGTGGGCCTCATGGCGCAGTAATACAGATCAGAGTCTGATAGAGTAACAGAGGAGATCTCCAGATGAACGTGTTTCTGCTTCTGTTTACTGAGTTTCACAGACATTCTTGGATCTACATCAGACTTTTTGTCATGTGTTGTGCCATCAAGAATAAGCACAAGAAATTCAGGAGCTGATCCAGGATACTGACGGTACCAGTACAGGTAATCATTAGACGTATAACTGCAGGATAATGTGACATGTGAATCCTCCTCAGCAGAAATCTCTTCTTCATCTGCTGTGATGGCACTTCCAGAAACACTATCTGAAAAACAAGAGGAACAATCACAATACATCATCTTTTCCCCTGAAAACACATCTGATCAAATATATAAATGCACTGTAAGTCACTTTTGATAAAAGCATTAAAAATAAATACATACATGCTAAAGCACAGAAGAGAAGAACATCCATTATTCAGCACTGAATTCAAGAGAGGACACAGAATAGTTTCATCTCAGTGTGAAGTGAGTAGATCTATAAATCTACTGTATGAAGCTCCTCCTCTTTAAAACACATCATGATTTTCATTTATATTTCACACTCACTCTCTTCTGAGCATTTAATGTGTGTGTAACAAATGATTTTATTCATAAGGAAAATAAAGGTATGACGTGTCTTACTCAATGTAGTCCACGTCCATTATTATTGCGTGTGGAGCTTTTGTGTTTCTTTGTTCAGTTTTGTTTCTGTTGTGTCATCAGCTGTGGTCAATGATTTTAAATCATTTTTTGTTGGGTTACTGATTCAGTTCACACCTGTTTTCTGTTGAAGTTTCTGTATTTATACTGTTTTGGTTTAGTTGGTATTATGATTTGATTACATTTATCTTCCTTGCATTCAATGGATTTTGCTTTAGTATGTTACACACCCACAATTTCTGTTTTTGAGTTTAGTTATTTTGTCTCATTTTCAATCATTGAAGTCTTGGAGCTCTTGATATTTCATTGATGCCTCTGGTTGAGAAACACTTTTAGGGTGAGCGGCGCCCTCCTCTGGTTATTTACAGCTGTTGTAATCTTAACATGCAGGTGATGTGTTATTGTTCAGTGTTGTTGTGTTTTGTGTCACTGTGGGCTGCAGGGCGCAGTAATACACACCAGAGTCTGTGACTTTAACAGAAGAGATCTTCAGATCCACACGGCTCTCAGCTTTTCTGTGTTTGATGGAGATTCCAGAAACTGGAGGATCAGCTTCAATAACTGTGTCATATGTATCCAGTATGAGGAACTGTGGTGGTGAATCTGCATATTTCTGATACCACTGAAGACTATTGACTACAGAAGCGTGATATTTACAAGACAGTGTAACAGTGTCTCCCTCGATAGAAGATTCAGTTTCATTATGGGAAGTGATGGTGTCTATGGCCGTAGTGCCTGTAAATGAAATGAAACATTAATTTATAGTTTATTAATACAATACAAACATCATTTAATACAAACTTTATTTAAACTCATTATTTTAAACTGAAATAAACAATCTAAGCAGATTCTGTGTAGTCTCTTACCGTCAGTTGTTGCCAGTAATATTATTATCCAGATCATCATGATATACTCTAAACACACTTGTAGTCGTGATGTCATCTGCTCTGAGGTTTGTCTCAGTTATTGTTGTGTTAAGCTCCTCCTCTTCACTCTGAAAACTAAAACACATTACAGACACATCACAGCAAAAACCCACATTAAGTGTAAAGATCACAACACAATAAACGTGATGATGCATTATATATCTGATGTGAGGATTTGATCCAATTACATGTATAGTTATATATACTATATATTACACAATACATTCATATTGCTTCATGTTAGATAAGATAAGACAGTGAGGGGGAATATTATGATCATAAAGTACGTTTATTTTTCTTTTGAGGATTAAGAATTGTAGTTTGACACAGATATTATATGCAATACTGTACAGAGTCTGAGCTCTGTGACGTCCTGAAAACTGCTGGTTTTAGTTTGACAGCAGATCATCTGGTGATCTCTGTGGGCTTCAGATCACAGCAGTTCAAACACACAGATTCTGAATCATCAGAGGAAAAGTTTGACTTGTGTCGGTTGAGATGAGGCTTGTGTTAAATCTGTCTGTGAACTCTTTGCTGTTCTCTTCACTACACTTGTGCTTTCTCAGTATGGATCTGTGTGAATTCTTTCCTCGTTGGATTGACCAGAAGAGATCTGTGTGAACATCAACAGAGGTGTAAAGGTGTAGGAAAGATTGTTTAAGCAGAATGTAGATGAGTCAAAATCCCAGTTTGTCTTCATTACTGGGCTGTTCGGTTCACTATGAGAAAGATATGAGAGATTGATGATCGAGCTATTTTATCTTCACACATACTGTACAGTATATTCAGATGTCTGCACAGTAACCAAACCTCTTTCAGCTCAACATTCTGGCCCTCTAGTGGAAAGATCAGGTGTTATCAGATTTCACCATTAACGGGACTTTTATTTTCTCTCAGACATTGGACATTTATAAGAAAATGCATTTAGTTCTTGTTGTTAACTGAGTCTGAATGTATTTTAATATCAGTATTGTAGCGGCCATTCTGTTTATTTAAGTACCTAACATCTCTTTTGATATGTTACAGGGTTGTGGGGATGTCTGCTATCCTGCTGACCTCCGCTGTACCTTTGAGGTGATCCAAAACATTTTCATGGAACTGAATGGAGATAAATTTTGAAATAAAGTACTGACTTTAAAGAACAAACATGTTAAAACATGAAGATTGTTCTCAGTCATGTTGAACTGTTTCATGTTTGACTGTTGTTTTTGAGTGACTTGTATTTCTCTTGTTGAATGCATTGTTTTCATTTTGCCTTTACACTGTGACTATTGTGGAAACACTATTGACTGTTTCTGTTGTCCTGTGACGGTTTAGATTCTGTCTCATCATGTCTTGTCTTTCTGGGTCTTGTGGCAGAATCATGTCAGGGCCTCATGTTTTGTGTTTGCTGTTTACAAACCATTATTACAAGCTTTCCGTGGTGAATCCCACAAGGACAGTGACACAGTTTTAAACTCCGTTCTTTCATGTACTTGCTCAATAATTGGTGTGAGCTCATTTTTACTCAACATAACTTACATTCATTTCACAGGTGTTGCCACATCCCCTTATTTCCACAGCTGTGGTTTTATCAAAAGTAAAAGAGCTTTGATGTGGTTTGATGAAACACATTGAGTTTTTGTAAAGACTTTCAGGCGTTTTGTGTCACTGGGCTTCTTCTCTCACAGCACAGTAATATAGAGCTGAATCTGACAGAGAAACACTCTTAATAATGACTTCAGTGGATGTGTCTGATGTAGTCGAGTCAAACCGAGAGTCTGGTATGTTCTTATATCTGCTCTCAGATCGAGCGCCTTTATACAGTATAAACTGAGGTTCTCTGTCAGGATTCTGTCTGTACCAGTAAAGCCAAACATAGTTGCTGGTGGTTTGATATGTGCAGGTCAATGTCACAGATTCTCCTTCATTTATGATTATATGAGCGTCTCCTTCTGGTCCAATTTTAGCAGCAAATCCCCCTGAAATGAAAAGATTTATTGATATCACATAATGGCTCTTTCTTTAATCACATTTGTTGAATCACACTTTAAAACATTATTCAGTCTTTAAATGTTTCATATCGGCTTTATCAAATAATATTTGCTTCTGCAGTCTAATGTGTTTTTTCTGATATACTTGGTAACAAATGAAATATTTACCTGAGACTGCAGTAAAAATCAGCAGTAGAGTCGTCTGTGTCTCCATTTTACCAGCAGACAAGATGTTTCTGTACAGGGGAGTTTGTGTTAGATTTGTGAAGTATTAAGCACTGATACCGCACACACTGAATGTGCTTTTACTGCAGATTGTCAAATGTGAAATTCTGGTGGTTTGTAGTATATTACTGAAGTAATGAAGATATGTTGCAGATTCTTCTGTAGGTGGGTGTGGTTACTGCAGTGTTCTCTCAACGAATCAGAAGTGTTTATAAAGAAGTTCATAAAGAAATAAAAGGTCTAAATAAAACATATTTTAGATATTTTCAGTTGAACAAAGTGGGATTTAACATTGAGGAAATGTTTAACAGTGTGATGATGCTGTTTAAACTCAGAACAACATATTTTGTTCATGTTCCATTACTGTTATAAGAATCACTTTTAATCCTTTTAAACTCTTTACTTTGGTAGAAAATGAAATAAAGCTTTGATTGTATAAAGATACTATAAGACAGTTATATTAAGATATAAAAACATGGCGCAGTATGACAATTCTCATTCAACTTTATTATTTTCTGCAATTATTATTACATTAAAATGACACAACTTACAATTGAACATAGTTTACATTTACATTTTACATTTAGTCATTTAGCAAACGCTTTTATCCAAAGCGACTTACAGATGAGGAAACATTGGAAGCAATTATAACAACATAGGTAACAAAATACATAAGTGCATCAGAACTAGTCCATTAAAGCCTAGCTGGCTCATAGCTTGTGGCAACAATGAGGGGACACACAACAAAGTATAGGCCAAAACAGGTTTTCTTTATTGTAGACCAATAACTACTAACTTTAAACAAAAGAAAAAAGGAATGAGGTGTGATAGTGCCATAACGTAAGGAACAAACAAAACAGGATCATACCTGGAGGAGCAGAGAGAGAGAGAGAATGGTTAGTGAAGCACTTTAAATACCCCTAAACCCAGGTGGCTCCAATCACTAATTACCCTCCTCTGCCTACAGGAGGAACCGCCCCTGCAAAGCAGAGGGGCCGTGACACCCCCCTCCTTAAAATGAGGGTGCTACCCTCAACCCCAAATTTGGCCTAACATTTAAAACAATCCCAAAGTTCCCCAAAAAGAAAAGGATACCAGTCCCCACTCCTGAAAGTCACCTCTTGTCCCCTGGCTGACTATTCGCCCCTCAAACTCAGCAGCCCTAGTACCTGGGGAGCAATTTAAGAGACAAGAGGCGCAGACAACCAGTAGGGGTCAGCAGAGAGGAGATACTAGATTAAAGGAGCACGGGACAGGGCATCAGCAATAATATTATCCTTACCACTAATGTGTCTAATATCAAGGTTGAATGGTTGCAAGAACAAAGCCCAACGCATCAGGCGCTGGTTGGGATTTTGCAGGGATTTAAGAAAAACGAGTGGATTGTGGTCAGTGAACACAGTTAAAGGGGTCAAACCGGAACCGACATAGACTTCAAAGTGCTGTAAAGCCCAAATGAGCGCTAAAGCCTCAATCTCAATTACAGAGTAGTTTTGTTGATACTTCTTAAATTTCCGGGAGAAGAAACTGACTGGACTCTCAACGTTTTCATCATTTTCCTGGAGAAGTACAGCCCCAGCACCAATTTGACTGGCATCTACCTGCAATTTAAAAGGTTTCCCAAAATTTGGTGCTGCCAACACGGGTGCCAAACACAAGAGAGCCTTCACTGCCTCAAATGCCTCTTGACACTGGGTGGACCAGATAAATTCAGCCTTGGCCTTCAACAGATTGGTCAGTGGGGACACTACTACCGCAAAGTTTTTACAGAAAGCACGGTAGTACCCCGCCATTTCCAGGAATCGCATCAGTTCTTTCTTTGTAGAGGGCTGTGGGAACTGCTTCACAGCCTGAACCTTAGCTTCCACGGGACAGACAACACCCTGACCAACCACCTTGCCTAGGTATGTGACTGTAGCTTTGGCAAATTCACACTTTGCCAAATTTAAAGTCAACCTGGCCCCCACTAGTCTTTCAAACAGGGCTTGCACTCTCTGGACATGCTCCTCCCAGGAGTCTGAGTAAACAACAACGTCATCCAAATACACGGCACACCCTTCCAGACCTGAGATCACCCGATTCATCAGCCTCTGGAAGGTGGCTGGAGCATTCCGCAAGCCGAAAGGCATAACTGTATAAGAGAATAAACCAAATGAAGTTATAAAGGCAGCAATCTCACAAGCTCTTTTGGTAAGAGGTACTTGCCAATAACCCTTCAAAAGATCAAATTTGCTAACATACTTTGCTGACCCAATTTGATCAATGCAGTCATCCATCCTAGGAAGAGGGTAAAGGTCTGCTTTAGTAATATTGTTAATTTTTCTATAATCAGTACAGGGTCTGAAAGTAGAATCAGACTTTTTGACCAGAAGACAGGGTGAAGCCCAATTTGAAGAACATGGCTCAGCAATACCATTGTCCAACATATACTGCACCTCTGTTTCCAATTGCAGTCTCTTCTCCTCAGATAAACGATAAAATCTCTGTTTGATAGGCTTAGCATCTCCGATGTCTATATCATGCTCAATTAAGTGGGTTTGTGATGGGGTGTCAGAAAACAAAACAGGGTAGTTTCTGATAAGAGCTACCAATTCATCACGTTTCTCAGAGTCTAGATGATCTACCAAGACCCCAAGGTTTTGCAAAGTCTGGGAGTTATTCAGCCTACTTAGTAAGACCTCCTCTGAAACCATAACTACCTCCTCTTTTCCCCCCTCCAAAAAATTAAAGCCACAAGATGAAGTGACTGGAACAGCAGTCAACGCTGACCTCACTGCTGGTGTCCCTTCAACTTCTCTTAGATCACAGGAGTGATAACCTTTTAACAGGTTCACATGGCACAATTTAGAGGACTTCCTACGACCCGGGGTTTCAATAAGATAGTTCAAATCTGACACTTTGCGCAACACAGTAAAAGGACCACAGTATTTTGCCTGAAAAGGTGAATTTACAAGAGGCAAAAGCGCAAGTACACTATCACCGGGACTAAACTCACGCAATTCAGCCTGTTGGTCATATCTTAATTTCATTTTCTTTTGAGAACATTCTAGTTTCTCTTTCGCCAGTTCACCAGCCCTATACAATTTCAGCCTGAAGCCATTGACATAGTCAATAAGGTTCCGAGGTGGTTCCTCAGGCAAACAACCATCCTGCAGCACTGCTAAAGGCCCACGCACCCTATGACCAAACACTAAGTCATTAGGGCTGAACCCTGTGCTTTCCTGCACTACTTCACGAGCAGCTAGTAGCAACCAAGGTAACCCCTCCTCCCAATCTGCAGACAGTTCTGTACAGTATGCACGAAGCAAGGATTTTTTTATAGTTTGATGAAACCGTTCCAAAGCTCCCTGGCTCTGGGCATGGACCGCAGTAGATTTGTTGTGCTTAACTTTAAGCCGTTTGAGAACCTGAGAAAATAAATGGGAGGTAAAGTTAGATCCCTGATCAGACTGGATGATTTTTGGAATCCCAAATGTTGAAATAAACTGAGTTAACGCTTTGACTACTGATTTTGAAGTTATGGTGCGCAAGGAAAAAGCTGCCGGATATCTAGTTGCTTGACACATAACAGTTAATAAGTAGCTATGTCCTGACTTGGACCGTGGTAAAGGCCCAACACAATCGATAATAAGATGTTCAAAAGGTTGCCCTATGGCTGGTATTGGATACAAAGGTGCTGGCTTTACAACTTGGTTTGGCTTGCTTGTGCGCTGACATGTATGACAAGTTTTAATAAACTGTGATACATCCCGCTTTAACCGTGGCCAGAAAAAATAACGGAGTATGCGATCATAAGTTTTACGAAAACCCATATGACCTGCCACATCACCATGAGAAGTTTGCAACACTTTATTTCGCAAAGTAGTAGGTACAACTATTTGAAAAAACGGTTCTCCTAGACCCTGATCATAGTGTGGAACCCATTTCCTGACCAACAGCCCATCAAGAAGAAAATAACACTGGGCAGTATTCCTCACCACTGAATCAGGAACAACTTTATCAAACAGATCAGCCAATGTAGTATCTGCCGTTTGCTCAGCTATCAATGAATCTCTCGAAATAGTCAATTGTTCTGTCTGGAGTTTAACTGGCAACTCAAGACTTTCTGGCTTAATCTCAACCTCCTTACGACAGGCAGCGCGGGTAACGGCACAAACTGGAAATACCTCAGGAGACATACAGCTGCAATCTGGAAATACCCTTTCAGGGGACACTAAATGTTGCTTCCTAAAGATGTTTAGTTTTCCATCTGCCCACACCTTACTACCTGCAAGGTCATTCCCCAAAATCAAGTGGACTCCCTCTACTGGCAACTGGGGTCTAACACCAACCGCTACATCACCCTCTATAAGACCACATTTAAGGGTAACTTTATGCAAAGGAGAAGAGAATGGAACTAAGCCCATGCCGCATACCATTACACAACTGCCAGTCTCAAACTCCTTAGAGAACGGCAAAACCGATTCCAGAATAAACAAATCTAGAGCTCCAGTATCTCTTAAGATCTTAATCGGAACATTTTGATTGCAACCTACCAGGGACACTACACCATCTGAAATAAAGGCTGAAAAATCACAGTGGGAAGACTGAGAACCAAGCTCAACTAGTGGCTGAAAAATCGGACCCTGGTGGCCAGAGGTTATAACAGGAGCTGCCACCACAGCAGGTTTAACTTGACCAAACTTTTTTGATTTCAGTAGAGGAAAATCTATCTTCCAGTGACCTTCAACTAAACAGTAGCGACAGGTTTGAGCATTAACTGGTGCTTTAGGTTCCCCAGAACCAAACATCTGCGCTGGTCTTTGGAAAGAAGCTCCAAAAAAAGGTGCCCTAATATTCCTAGCAGTATAACTATTTCTATGGTACATGTCACGGTTTGACTCAAAATGGCTTTTATGTGTTAGCCTGTACTCATCTGCAAGAACTGCTGCATCACTTGGAGACTTAACTTTACGTTCATTGATGTATGTAGCAATCTGATCAGTCACAGAATTTTTGAACTGTTCTAACACAATCAAGTTAGACAGACCCTCAAAAGTGCTAACTTCAGAAGCTGTACACCAACGATTAAATGCAGAAGTCAAATCACGAACAAACTCAGAATAGGTTTGTGAATCCAGTTTTTTCCTATAACGAAAACGTTGACGATATGCCTCTGGCACAAGCTCGTAGACCTTCAGCACTGCTGATTTAACTTTAGCATAAACTTTACTGTCGGCTACACTCAATGATGAAAAAGCCTCACGTGCTTTACCTGTGAGTACACATTGCAACAACATAGTCATATCCAAATCTGACCAAGCTCTAGCTTCTGCAATACGCTCAAATAAAGTTAAGTATGTATCTGGATCGGACTCCTCAAATTTAGGTAACAAACGAAGATTCTGTGAAACATCAAACTGTAGTACTCCTTCTGGTCTATTGGCATTTTGCAATCGTGCTATTTCTAACTGCATTTGCAACAGCTCCCTCTGCTGTTCAAAAGTTAATGAAGGGCTAGAATGAACGCTTGCGCCCTCACTACTAGCAGACTGACCCACAAAGACACCTACTTCTCTAAGGCCTTGCTTTAATCCAGCTTTAACAGTCTCTTTAAGTTTTTTATCAACAATCTTAATATGATAATGTTCAGCAATTTCAAATAACTGCTCCTTAGTACACAACTCTAAGGCTAACTCCGAAGGAGCCTGAACAAAACTACTCAGAACAAAAGACATTTTCCTCAACCAATACAACTATTACAAATGCCCAAAACTCAACTCACCTGCTGCCAGTCTGGGTTTAAGGACAGGAGCCACACCCCTCTATCCTCCAAAACAACTAACTGGCCCCTAGTCTTCGTGCAGTCACATGTGGTGGGGTTTTATGCACACAAAACCAGTGGAGTGGAACAGACAACCAGAAACTGGCGGTCCCTCCACATCCACGGAGGTGCTCCCGAGCCGATGTAAGGGAAAAAGGGAATCTCTACCCACGTTCACTGCCACCTAAAACAAAACACCACAAGCCTCATATTGACACTCGTTGATAAGCCTCAACAGGAGAGGACTCCCACCTAAACAAAAACCCAGAAAAGGCCCAAAGTGAATTGCTAACCAAATTTAGCTACAAAGCTAACTAAAAATGAACACAGCTCTCACTGCACTCTCCAATAATATTGGCCCAAACAAAGCATCCCCTCAAACAAAAGAAATTGGCAACCTAGACTAACAAAATTACTAACCCAAATTAACTACAAAACAATAATCAAATAAGCCAATCTTCAAATAAACAAATATGATAAATCAGACAAAAACATTAATCAACTATGACAAAAATGTTAAAGTAAACCAAAATACTAAAGTAAGACTAAAGTACAATTAACTTTAATTTATGGACGAGCCCCCACTTGTCACAAGCTGGCTCATAGCTTGTGGCAACAATGAGGGGACACACAACAAAGTATAGGCCAAAACAGGTTTTCTTTATTGTAGACCAATAACTACTAACTTTAAACAAAAGAAAAAAGGAATGAGGTGTGATAGTGCCATAACGTAAGGAACAAACAAAACAGGATCATACCTGGAGGAGCAGAGAGAGAGAGAATGGTTAGTGAAGCAGTTTAAATACCCCTAAACCCAGGTGGCTCCAATCACTAATTACCCTCCTCTGCCTACAGGAGGAACCGCCCCTGCAAAGCAGAGGGGCCGTGACAATAGGTAACAAACTACATAAGTGCATCAGAACTAGTCCATTAAAGCCTAGCACAGTATACAAAGCTAAGAATAGTGAGGTTAGTAATTTTATTTTTATTTTATTTAAGAAGGAAAGGGAAAAGAATTAGGATAAATCAATCAGTGACGTGTTGACGGAAGAGATGCGTTTTTTAAAGATGGCAACCGAGTCTGCTGATCTTGTATCAGCAGGTAGATCATTCCACCAATGTGGAACAGATCCAGAGAAGGTACTGGAGAGTGACTTTTTTCCTTTTTGGGATGGTACCACTAGTCGTTGTTCCTTTGCAGACCGCAGTGATCTGTCAAGAACCTAGATCTGCATTAGCGAGTGGAGATACGATGGTTCGGACCCGGTGTTGGTCTTGTAGGCCAGGACCATAGCTTTGAACTTTATGCGGGCGGCAACAGGGAGCCAGTGTAACCTGATGAAGAGCGGAGTTACATGCGCTCTCTTCGGTTCATTGAAGACCACTCTTGCCGCCGCATTCTGGATCATCTGGAGAGGTTTGGTTGTGCAAGCAGGAAGTCCAGCCAGAAGCGCATTGCAATAATCCAGTTTGGACAAGACAAGAGCCTGGACTAGGACTTGCGTAGAGTGCTTCCTAATGTTGTAGAGGATGAATCTACAGGACCGGGTGATGCTGGCAACATGACTTGTGAGGTTAAGCCGATCATCGATTACCACCCCCAGATTTCTGGCTGTGCTGGATGACAAGTAGAGTTGTGTGTCGTCCCTATAGCAGCTATAGGAGAAGCCATGCTTCTGAATGACAGAGCCGAGGGATGTCATGTAAATGGAGAAGAGTAGCGGTCCAAGCACTGAGCCCTGTGGCACCCCCGTGTTGAGCTGTTGGGACGCGGAGACCTCATCTCTCCAGGATACTCTGAGGTAGGACTCGAACCATTGCAACGCCATTCCAGAGACACCCATAGCACTGAGAGAAGCCAGGAGGATGTGATGATACATTTGTTTCCATACGTATATCGTAATGCAGATGATAACATATTTGTACATGAAGATGATGAACTGAATTGTTTGAGAGTGTATGATGTTTTTGTGTGAGTGTTGAGTGTTTTTGTGTGTGTTGAGTGTGTTTGTGTGAGTGTTGAGTGTTTTTGTGTGTGTTGAGTGTGTTTGTGTGAGTGTTGAGTGTGTTTGTGTCAGTGTTGATTGTGTTTGTGTGAGTATTGAGTGTATTTGCGCGAGTATTGAGTGTTTTTGTGTGAGTGTAGAGTGTGTTTGTGTGAGTGTTTTTGTGTGAGTGTGCAGTGTGTTTGTGTGAGTGTGTTTGTGTGAGTGTTTGTGTGTGAGTGTGGAGTGTGTTTGTGTCAGTGTTGAGTGTTCTTGTGTGAGTTTTGAGTGTTTTTGTGTAAGTGTTGAGTGTTCTTGTTAGAGTGTTTTTGTGTGAGTGTTGAGTGTTCTTGTGTGAGTGTTGAGTCTTTGTGTGTGATTGTTGAGTGTGTTTGTGTCAGTGTTGATTGTGTTTGTGTTTGTGTGAGTGTTGAGTTTTTTTGTGTGAGTGTGTTTGTGTGAGTGTCGAGTGTGTTTGTGTGAGTGTTGAGTGTTTTTGTGTGAGTGTTGAGTGTGTTTGTGTGAGTGTTGAGTGTGTTTGTGTGAGTGTTGAGTGTGTTTGTGTGAGTGTGTTTGTGTGAGTGTTGAGTGTGTTTGTGTGAGTGTTGATTGTGTTTGTGTGAGTGTTGAGTGTGTTTGTGTCGAGTGTTTTTGTGTGAGTGTTGATTGTGTTTGTGTGAGTGTTGAGTGTGTTTGTGTGAGTGTTGAGTGTTTTTGTGTGAGTGTTGAGTGTGTTTGTGTCGAGTGTTTTTGTGTGAGTGTTGATTGTGTTTGTGTGAGTGTTGAGTGTGTTTGTGTGAGTGTTGAGTGTTTTTGTGTGAGTGTTGAGTGTGTTTGTGTGAGTGTTGAGTGTTTTTGTGTGAGTGTTGAGTGTGTTTGTGTGAGTGTTGAGTGTGTTTGTGTGAGTGTTGAGTGTGTTTGTGTGAGTGTTGAGTGTGTTTGTGTGAGTGTTGAGTGTGTTTGTGTGAGTGTTGAGTGGTTTTGTGTGAGTGTTGAGTGTGTTTGTGTGAGTGTTGAGTGTTTTTGTGTGAGTGTTGAGTGTGTTTGTGTGAGTGTTGATTGTGTTTGTGTGAGTGTTGAGTGTGTTTGTGTGAGTGTGTTTGTGTGAGTGTTGATTGTGTTTGTGTGAGTGTTGAGTGTGTTTGTGTCGAGTGTTTTTGTGTGAGTGTTGATTGTGTTTGTGTGAGTGTTTGTGTGAGTGTTGAGTGTGTTTGTGTGAGTGTTGAGTGTGTTTGTGTGAGTGTTGAGTGTGTTTGTGTGAGTGTTGAGTGTGTTTGTGTGAGTGTCGAGTGTGTTTGTGTGAGTGTCGAGTGTGTTTGTGTGAGTGTTGAGTGTGAGTGTTGAGTGTTTTTGTGTGAGTGTTGAGTGTTTTTGTGTGAGTGTTGAGTGTTTTTGTGTGAGTGTTGAGTGTTTTTGTGTGAGTGTTGAGTGTTTTTGTGTGAGTGTTGAGTGTGTTTGTGTGAGTGTCGAGTGTGTTTGTGTGAGTGTCGAGTGTGTTTGTGTGAGTGTTGAGTGTGAGTGTTGAGTGTTTTTGTGTGAGTGTTGAGTGTTTTTGTGTGAGTGTTGAGTGTTTTTGTGTGAGTGTTGAGTGTTTTTGTGTGAGTGTTGAGTGTTTTTGTGTGAGTGTTGAGTGTTTTTGTGTGAGTGTTGAGTGTGTTTGTGTGAGTGTCTACATCCTCAATATAATAAAACATATTGAGTGTTTTTGTGTGAGTGTTGAGTGTGTTTGTGTGAGTGTTGAGTGTATTTGTGAGAGTGTTGAGTGTGTTTGTGTGAATGTCTCAGTGTGTTTAGTGACTGTGGGCCTCAGAGCGCAGTAATACACAGCAGAGTCACTCACATGAACATCCTGAATGTTCAGAGGAAATGATTTTAAAGATGTGTTGAGTTTGGCTTTGAATCTCTCCTTGAACTCGTTGGTAAATCTGTTCAGCATGTATTTTGGGAATTCATTCACACTTTGTTGATACCAGAAGAGATCTGGAGATGGATCAGTGCTTTTATATGTACAAGTGATTGTTACAGTTTCTCCTTCAAAAGCGGTTTGAACTCCTTTACTTTGATCAACACTGTCCTGAGAGTTACATCCTGAAATAAAACATAAAACAACATTCATAAGGATCTTTGTCCACATTAGAATTATGACAGAAGTTTATTAACCGCAGGAATATTTGAGCACGTTGATCAGATACTTAAATATAAATGATGAATGTTCTTACCAAAGTCATGAGCAGTGAAGAAAAGAGCAATGATCATCCACTTTGTCATTGTTGATGTGAAGAGAGACAATATCTGATGTGATGTGTGTCCTTAAATCATTTCTCTTGAGATTCTCATGTCTCAGCCTCACACAAATATTCAAGAGATGTTTCCCTCTAGTGGTGGAGATGTGGTATGTAACCTTTGAAATCATTTGCGATATTTGGTGATTTAAAGCACAGAGTACAATTCCTTTGACAGATCATCTATAATATGAGATTACTGTATATTCATCTACATCCTCAATATAATAAAACATATTTCATTTATTTGAATATAAAGGAGAAGACAGATGACTTTACATGTGATATTTAGTAAAGTTATAATGAGTAAAATAATGTCAAACACTGATGGTTCTTTGTTTATATAAGATGCTTTAGATGTTTCCAGACATGTAGTGTTCACACAGTGTTTTTGTGTGAGTGTGTTTTTGTGAGTGTTGAGTGTTTTTGTGTGAGTGTTGAGTATGTTTGTGTGAGTGTTGAGTGTGTTTGTGTGAGTGTTGAGTGTGTTTGTGTGAGTGTCGAGTGTGTTTGTGTGAGTGTTGAGTGTGTTTGTGTGAGTGTTGAGTGTGTTTTGTGTGAGTGTTGAGTGTTTTTGTGTGAGTGTTGAGTGTGTTTGTGTGAGTGTCGAGTGTGTTTGTGTGAGTGTTGAGTGTGTTTGTGTGTTTGTGTGAGTGTTGAGTGTTTTTGTGTGAGTGTTGAGTGTGTTTGTGTGAGTGTTGAGTGTTTTTGTGTGAGTGTTGAGTGTGTTTGTGTGAGTGTTGAGTGTGTTTGTGTGAGTGTTGAGTGTGTTTGTGTGAGTGTTGATTGTGTTTGTGTGAGTGTTGATTGTGTTTGTGTGAGTGTTGAGTGTGTTTGTGTGAGTGTTGAGTGTTTTTGTGTGAGTGTTGAGTGTTTTTGTGTGAGTGTTGAGTGTGTTTTGTGTGAGTGTTGAGTGTGTTTGTGTGAGTGTTGAGTGTGTTTGTGTGAGTGTTGAGTGTGTTTGTGTGAGTGTTGAGTGTTTTTGTGTGAGTGTTGAGTGTGTTTGTGTGAGTGTTGAGTGTGTTTGTGTGAGTGTTGAGTGTGTTTGTGTGAGTGTGTTTGTGTGAGTGTTGAATGTGTTTGTGTGAGTGTCGAGTGTGTTTGTGTGAGTGTCGAGTGTGTTTGTGTGAGTGTCGAGTGTGTTTGTGTGAGTGTCGAGTGTGTTTGTGTGAGTGTCGAGTGTGTTTGTGTGAGTGTCGAGTGTGTTTGTGTGAGTGTCGAGTGTGTTTGTGTGAGTGTCGAGTGTGTTTGTGTGAGTGTCGAGTGTGTTTGTGTGAGTGTCGAGTGTGTTTGTGTGAGTGTCGAGTGTGTTTGTGTGAGTGTCGAGTGTGTTTGTGTGAGTGTTGAGTGTGTTTGTGTGAGTGTTGAGTGTGTTTGTGTGTATGTTGAGTGTTTTTGTGTGAGTGTCTCAGTGTGTTTAGTGACTGTGGGCCTCAGAGCGCAGTAATACACAGCAGAGTCACTCACATGAACATCCTGAATCATCAATGGGACAGTTTTTGTTGTGAAGTTCATTGTTGCAGAAAATCTCTTCTGATATTCAGGCTCAGTTGTTCCTCCACTAAATGTAAATTCACTCAGAATGAATGCTGGTGATGTGTTTGGCAGCTGTTTGTACCAGAAAAGATATGCAGTTGTTGCAGAGGTAGAAAAACTGCACGGTAGAGTAACTTGATGTCCTTCATTTGCAGTCATTTCTCTTGGAGTCTGTTCAACACTGTCCTTCCCCTCACATGCTGAAAAAACAGATTTATTCATGAATCATTTAAATATACTGAAGATCTCAAACAGATATAGTGTCAATAATAAAACAATATCCTCACCAGAATAAAGTGCTGTGAAGATAAGAGTAATGATCACTAGTTTTTCCATCATCACTTACACTCACTGATCAACTTTAAAACTGTTTTCTTCTAGTGAGTCTCTGTGTGTTTAACATGTTTTCTCTTTGTGTTGTCAGATTCTCACATCACAGACTTATATTTGAGGAGCGATGCCCCCTTCTGGGCAGAAACTTTAATACTTTGAGCAATCTACTTTAGTCTCTATCATCAACATGCACTGTTTAAAAATCCCGTAAAAAGGTGTAATTTTCTGGATGCAGAGGTGCCAGAAAATGTGTTATATACAGAAAAAGCAAAACAGCAACAACTCGCTGCATTTGATTCTTCAGTTTCACTCGGAAATACATTAAAATACTGAAGACGGTCGTCATTTCCTAATAATTCATATTGTGCAGAACATGCAATGAATCAGTTTAGATGAAAATCTGCACACAGAGTGTTTCCTGAAGAACACTGAACATACAGCGACTAAAGGGACATTCAGCATCACATCAATGACTTGATGGTTTATCGTGAGTTAAGTCGCCATTATGGTGATCAGTGTTTGCTTTATTTGACCTCTTCACCCTTGAGGTCACTGATGTTATAGCAGCTATCATTGTGTTTGTTTATCATATGACTCATATGAATGATTCTGATTGGCCAGTCGTGACATTCCAAGGGTTTTTATTTTCATTAACAGCTGCTTAAAACTAATAACATCCTGTAACCCGGATGCTGCAAATCATTATTTCTCTGATAACAACCGGCTGCTTGTACATCATCCCTCACTGAAAACATGCTTGTCACAGCAGTGAAAGTAGAAATGTGATCAGATGATTTTCTCTGTTTGTGTGCTTTAGTATTTAAATGAAGAGTCACAGAGATTCTAACTCAGTTTTTCATCACTTTTGTCATTAAACACCTTATGTGCTTTATGCAGGAATCTCAATATGAAAGTGTTTTAAACACATAATGTACTCAACAGCTGCTGACTTTTCACATATACACATGAAGAATCAGCCTCCTAATCTCAACAGTGGTGACCATCGAATGAACCGCTGCATGCTGGGTACAATCATAGAACAAACTCATCCGTGACTCCCAGCATGCATTGTGACATGAAGCTTTTCATTTGGTCGTCAGCGCTGTTGAGATTAACAGTCTGATTCTTGATGTATCGGTGTGTTTAACTCAAGCTGAAGTTTATGATGTTTAAAATCCTTTAGGACGTCTGTCTCAGTTATAGAGTCATGATCCAGTACAGACTACAGCATCCACAAGCAGAAGAAAACACTTGTCATCAGTATATAAGATCTGATTGAAAACATTACAGTAGATGATGCACATCTTCAATAGCTGTAATGTTTTATATGATGCTTTATCTTTTCCATTGTAAGATGTTCACACAATTACAACAGTTAAAAGCTAAAGAAAATCTAAACTAATATAAGAAACCAACGGTCAAGAGCCTCACTAATACAAACACTGATGACCACAATGAAGACTCAACAATAAAACATCAACCTGTGTAAATGTGAACAAGAACTTGTAGATGTCTGACAGAAATGAAGTGAAAGTGGTTTGTAATAAGTGAAGATGGTTTTTGTGTTTTTTCAGGTAAGTTGATGTTTAGTTTGAGCAGACGCTACGTCTTTGGGCTCCAGAAGGTGGATTGGTTTTGAGTGAGTTAATAATATAAATAATAAATCATATTTTTGCCCGTCTGCTACGCCACTGCCTATATAACCAGAATGACATGATTTCATATTGCATTACACCTCTGAGAAGATTTGACTGTGAGATTGGTGGTCGAGTCAGACTCCTCCTATCAAAGCATTGAATCTTCCTCTGTTCGGGGTCACCCCTAATAAATATACAAAACATGCAACAAGATATTACACTTGATTTGATTGTAAAATAGTGAACCTTTAATACAATAATAAATCATAATAAAAACATTTCAGTGGACTCAAATGAAACAAGTCCACACAACTAAGAGTTTGCAGTCAAACAAACGGTTAAGGATTGTAAAACATACAAATATTTTCTGTCATTTTCACTGTAAACTGTTCAGATGTTTTTTCAGGTAACCACAGCTGACCGTTGGTTTAAAAACTACAGAATTTCACTATAATTTTATGGACATTTTTTGTGAAATCAGATTCATTTATTTCATTAATCTTAATTTGATTTATGTGAAGAACATTTATATTATTGTATTTGATTCATTTGTTTGTCTTATATGTTCACGTGTGTCTCTCTGTGTGCAGCTGCAGGTAATGAACCGTATGAATCTCATAAATCTGGGGATGTCACATGTATTATTACGGATATCTACTGTGTATTTCAATGAGTTTAATTTCATACACAACCACACACAGGTGTTGTGTTATCATTATTGTGTGTTATAGATTGTGGGTTTGATGTGGTTTGAGATCAAAGTGAAAAGTGAATTTCAGTTTTTGTTCAGCGTCACATAGACTTTGTATCACTGGGCTCCAGCTCTCAGAGCACAATAATATAAAGCTGAATCTGACAGAGTCACAGTGTTAATAGTGAGTTCAGTAGTTGTGAGTGTTGTAGTGGAACTAAACCGACGATCAGAGGGGTTCCCAACACCACCAGCAGCCGATCCAGCTCCTTTATATAATAAATACTGAAGTTCTGTGTTTGGATATTGTCTGTACCAGTAAAGATAAACACCACTGCTGTCTGTTTTATATGAACAGCTCAAGGTTACAGTCTCCTGTTCTTTCTTTATGATTATTGATTCTATATTTGGACCGATCTGATCTGCAGTCATCACACCTGAAACAAACAAACAAGAATATTCAACTTGAACACAATTATAAAGTTATATTATTTTTACATGAATTATATTATTATTATTATCCTGTATGTTTTTATAACTATTGTCATCATACAGTACAGATGTTACCTGAGATGATGATGAAGATGAGAAGCAGGTGTGTGTTCATGTTTGTGAAGTCAGATCAGTTGTGTGTTGATGTTGTGTGTGATCTGAGCTGTTGTGTTACTGTCAGTCTCTGCACCTCACACATAAAGTCACATGAAACTTCCTGCTGTCTGTTAGATGATGCTGATGTGACTCTTAACATAAACAACGTCAAATCATCCACTTGTCATTGATGCTGTGAGTTAGAGAAACAGAATATGTGACGTGAGTCTCTTTAATCCGCTTCTCTTGATATTCTCATGTCTTTAAGAGATGTTTCCCCTAGTGGTGATAATGTGGAATGTATTGGATTTTCTTGAGTTACTTTATTCATTTGTGATTTTTAGAGATGTAAACCACAAAGTTAAAAGCGGCGGTGGTTAATCGAATCTTAACTCCACCCATTCACACAAGGTGAAAGTAAAACAGTGTATAAGTCTGCACTAATTTCTGCACTGCCACGAAGTACAATTTCTATCATGCATAGCATATACCAATATGTATGAATGTATAATCATCATAATCTATATAATAAACAATCTAGTTGAATTGGCCCAAGACAGATGAGTTCACACACTTAAAATAACAATGTGATTTTACAGGAAATTACTGGCTACAAGTTGCTTTCACAGAAATTCACTGAAAGAAAATTACAAGAACTACCTGGAAAGTGACAGTACAATGCTGTGATTTTTTATTATTGCCTACTAGTTGCATTACTTTCACAGGAATTCAGGCATTGTGATTTTACAGGAATCAAGTTGCCCACATTAAAAATACAGTTAGATTTTACAGGAATCAAGTAACCCATATTATAAATACAGTGCGATTTTACAGGAATCAAGTAGCCCACATTATAAATACAGTGTGATTTTACAGGAATCAAGTAGCCCACAGTAAAAATACAGTTAGATTTTAAAGGAATCAAGTAACCCACATTATAAATACAGTGTGATTTTAAAGGAATCAAGTAGCCCACATTAAAAATACAGTTAGATTTTACAGGAATCAAGTAACCCATATTATAAATACAGTGCGATTTTACAGGAATCAAGTAGCCCACATTATAAATACAGTGTGATTTCACAGGAATCAAGTAACCCACATTATAAATACAGTGCGATTTTACAGGAATCAAGTAACCCACATCATAAATACAGTGCGATTTTACAGAAATCAAGTAGCCCACATTATAAATACAGTGCGATTTTACAGGAATCAAGTAGCCCACATTATAAATACAGTGCGATTTTACAGAAATCAAGTAGCCCACATTATAAATACAGTGCGATTTTACAGGAATCAAGTAGCCCACATTATAAATACAGTGCGATTTTACAGGAATCAAGTAACCCACATCATAAATACAGTGCGATTTTACAGAAATCAAGTAGCCCACATTATATATACAGTGCGATTTTACAGGAATCAAGTAGCCCACATTATAAATACAGTGCGATTTTACAGGAATCAAGTAACCCACATTATAAATACAGTGTGATTTTACAGGAATCAAGTAACCCACATTATAAATACAGTGTGATTTTACAGGAATCAAGTAGCCCACATTATAAATACAGTGCGATTTTACAGGAATCAAGTAACCCACATTATAAATACAGTGCGATTTTACAGGAATTAAGTAACCGACATTATAAATACAGTGTGATTTTACAGGAATCAAGTAACCCACATTATAAATACAGTGCGATTTTAAAGGAATCAAGTAACCCACATTATAAATACAGTGTGATTTTACAGGAATCAAGTAACCCACAGTGTGATTTTACAGGAATCAAGTAACCCACATTATAAATACAGTGTGATTTTACAGGAATTAAGTAACCGACATTATAAATACAGTGTGATTTTACAGGAATCAAGTAACCCACATTATAAATACAGTGCGATTTTAAAGGAATCAAGTAACCCACATTATAAATACAGTGTGATTTTACAGGAATCAAGTAACCCACATTATAAATACAGTGTGATTTTACAGGAATCAAGTAACCCACATTATAAATACAGTGCGATTTTAAAGGAATCAAGTAACCCACATTATAAATACAGTGTGATTTTACAGGAATCAAGTAACCCACATTATAAATACAGTGCGATTTTACAGGAATCAAGTAGCCCACATTATAAATACAGTGTGATTTTACAGGAATCAAGTAACCCACATTATAAATACAGTGTGATTTTACAGGAATCAAGTAGCCCACATTAAAAATACAGTGTGATTTTACAGGAATCATGTAACCCACATTATAAATACAGTGTGATTTTACAGGAATCAGGTAACCCACATTATAAATACAGTGTGATTTTACAGGAATCAAGTAACCCACATTATAAATACAGTGTGATTTTACAGGAATCAAGTAACCCACATTATAAATACAGTGTGATTTTACAGGAATCAAGTAACCCACATTAAAAATACAGTGTGATTTTACAGGAATCAGGTAACCCACATTATAAATACAGTGTGATTTTACAGGAATCAAGTAACCCACATTATAAATACAGTGTGATTTTACAGGAATCAAGTAACCCACATTATAAATACAGTGCGATTTTACAGGAATCACGTAACCCACATTAAGTTGCATGACTTTCACAGTAGAGGAAGGGCAGTACTGTACTGTGATTTTACAAGTAATGACATGGATGGGCAGTATTTCAAATACATGTATTTGAAATGCAAAATGATGCTATAATTGCAGAACATTTAGTGTAGTTATAATACTCTGAAGCCAAATTGCGATATGTGTATTATACGGTACACATACATTACAGAATGGATATTATACTGTACACAAACATTACAGTGTGGATATAATACTGTACAAAATTATTACAGTGTGGATATTATACTGTACACAAACATTACAGTGTGGATATTATACTGTACACATACATTACAGTGTGGATATTATACTGTACACATACATTACAGTGTGGATATTATACTGTACACATACATTACAGTGTGGATATAATACTGTACACATACATTACAGTGTGGATATTATACTGTACACATACATTACAGTGTGGATATCATACTGTACACATACATTACATGTGGATATCATACTGTACACAAACATTAAAGTGTGGATATCATACTGTACACATACATTACAGTGTGGATATCATACTGTACACATACATTACAGTGTGGATATCATACTGTACACAAACATTAAAGTGTGGATATCATACTGTACACAAACATTACAGTGTGGATATTATACTGCACACATACATTACAGTGTGGATATTATACTGCACACATACATTACAGTGTGGATATTATACTGCACACAAACATTGAAGTGTGGATATTATACTGCACACATACATTACAGTGTGGATATTATACTGTACACTAACATTAAAGTGTAGATATTATACTGTACACAAACATTAAAGTGTGGATATTATAGTGCACACAAACATTGAAGTGTGGATATTATACTGTACACATACATTACAGTGTGGATATTATACTGTACACTAACATTAAAGTGTAGATATTATACTGTACACAAACATTAAAGTGTGGATATTATAGTGTACACAAACATTAAAGTGTGGATATTATACTGCACACATACATTACAGTGTGGATATTATACTTTACACAAACATTACAGTGTGGATATTATACTGCACACATACATTACAGTGTGGATATTATACTGTACACATACATTACAGTGTGGATATTATACTGCACACATACATTACAGTGTGGATATTATACTGCACACAAACATTACAGTGTGGATATTATACTGCACACATACATTACTGTGTGGATATTATACTGTACACATACATTACAGTATGGATATTATACTGTTAACATAAATTACATTTTGGATATTATACTGTACACATACATTACAGTGTGGATATTATACTGTACACATACATTACAGTGTGGATATTATACTGCACACATACATTACAGTGTGGATATTATGCTGTACACAAACATTACAGTGTGGATATTATACTGCACACATACATTACAGTGTGGATATTATACTTTACACATACATTACAGTGTGGATATTATACTGCACACATACATTACAGTGTGGATATTATACTGCACACATACATTACAGTGTGGATATTATACTTTACACATACATTACAGTGTGGATATTATACTGCACACAAACATTACAGTGTGGATATTATACAGTACACAAACATTACATTTTGGATATTATACTGTACACAAACATTACAGTGTGGATATTATACTGCACACATACATTACAGTGTGGATATTATACTGCACACAAACATTGAAGTGTGGATATTATACTGTACACATACATTACAGTGTGGATATTATACTGTACACTAACATTAAAGTGTAGATATTATACTGTACACAAACATTACAGTGTGGATATTATACTGTACACATACATTACAGTATGGATATTATACTGCACACATACATTTCAGTGTGGATATTATACTGTACACAAACATTACAGTGTGGATATTATACTGCACACATACATTTCAGTGTGGATATTATACTGCACACAAACATTACATTGTGGATATTATACTGTACACAAACATTACAGTGTGGATATTATACTGCACACAAACATTGAAGTGTGGATATTATACTGTACACATACATTACAGTGTGGATATTATACTGTACACTAACATTAAAGTGTAGATATTATACTGTACACAAACATTACAGTGTGGATATTATACTGTACACATACATTACAGTGTGGATATTATACTGTACACAAACATTACAGTGTGGATATTATACTGCACACATACATTTCAGTGTGGATATTATACTGCACACAAACATTAAAGTGTGGATATTATACTGTACACAAACATTACAGTGTGGATATTATACTGTACACAAACATTACATTTTGGATATTATACTGTACACAAACATTACAGTGTGGATATTATACTGTACACAAACATTACAGTGTGGATATTATACTGCACACATACATTTCAGTGTGGATATTATACTGCACACAAACATTAAAGTGTGGATATTATACTGTACACAAACATTACAGTGTGGATATTATACTGTACACAAACATTACAGTGTGGATATTGTACTGCACACATACATTAGAGTGTGCATATTATACTGTACACATACATTACAGTGTGGATATTATACTGTACACAAACATTACAGTGTGGATATTATACTTTACACATACATTACAGTGTGGATATTATACTGTACACATACATTACAGTATGGATATTATACTGTACACATACATTACAGTGTGGATATTATACTGTACAGAAACATTACAGTGTGGATATTATACTGCACACATACATTACAGTGTGGATATTATACTGTACACAAACATTACAGTGTGGATATTATACTGTACACATACATTACTGTATGAATATTATACTTTACACATACATTACAGTGTGGATATTATACTGTACACATATATTACAGTGTGGATATTATACTGTACACAAACATTACAGTGTGGATATTATACTGCACACAAACATTACAGTGTGGATATTATACAGTACACAAACATTACATTTTGGATATTATACTGTACACAAACATTACAGTGTGGATATTATACTGCACACATACATTACAGTGTGGATATTATACTGTACACATACATTACAGTGTGGATATTATACTGCACACAAACATTGAAGTGTGGATATTATACTGTACACATACATTACAGTGTGGATATTATACTGTACACTAACATTAAAGTGTGGATATTATACTGTACACAAACATTACAGTGTGGATATTATACTGCACACATACATTTCAGTGTGGATATTATACTGCACACAAACATTAAAGTGTGGATATTATACTGTACACAAACATTACAGTGTGGATATTATACTGTACACAAACATTACATTTTGGATATTATACTGTACACATACATTACAGTGTGGATATTATACTGTACACATACATTACAGTGTGGATATTATACTGTACACATACATTACAGTATGGATATTATACTGTACACATACATTACAGTGTGGATATAACACTGTACACATACATTACAGAATGGATATTATACTGTACACAAACATTACAGTGTGGATATTGTACTGCACACATACATTACAGTGTGGATATTATACTGTACACATACATTACAGTGTGGATATTATACTGCACACAAACATTACAGTGTGGATATTATACTTTACACATACATTACAGTGTGGATATTATACTGTACACATACATTACAGTATGGATATTATACTGTACACATACATTACAGTGTGGATATTATACTGTACAGAAACATTACAGTGTGGATATTATACTGCACACATACATTACAGTGTGGATATTATACTGTACACAAACATTACAGTGTGGATATTATACTTTACACATACATTACAGTGTGGATATTATACTGCACACAAACATTACAGTGTGGATATTATACTGTACACATACATTACAGTGTGGATATTATTCTGTACAAATACATTACAGTGTGGATATTATACTGCACACAAACATTACAGTGTGGATATTATACTGTACACATACATTACAGTATGGATATTATACTGTACACATACATTACCTTTTGGATATTATACTGTACACATACATTACAGTGTGGATATAACACTGTACACATACATTACAGTGTGGATATTATACTGCACACATACATTACAGTGTGGATATTATACTGTACACATACATTACAGTGTGGATATTATACTGCACACATACATTACAGTGTGGATATTATACTTTACACATAAATTACATTTTGGATATTATACTGTAAACAAATATTACAGTGTGGATATTATACTGTACACATACATTACAGTGTGGATATTATACTGTACACATACATTACAGTGTGGATATTATACTGCACACATACACTACAGTGTGGATATTATACTGTACACATAAATTACATTTTGGATATTATACTGTACACATACATTACAGTATGGATATTATACTGTACACATACATTACAGTATGGATATTATACAGTAAAGATGCAGTGAAGTCATATTACTGTAAGGTACGTACATATACAGGTAAGCTACTGTAAAGGGACACTTACAGTTAGTCACTGGGAATAGGGATGCCAGTAAATTACAGTAAAAACACAATGAAAAGTCAAACAGTGTATTTTGTATTTGAACCTTTATCATGCACATGACCCGTGGGCGGCTTAACACTTAATATTTGTTTAGTTGAAAGTCATTTCATGGTGATCAGTGTTTTCTTGAGTCGAGCTCTTGACTCTGGACTGTATGTCACATTATTTGGCTGAACCTGTGTTTCTAAACTACATTTGTTACGGTGCCAATGTGACTCTAGTCATATGGTGTTGGTTCGTAAAATAACCATTATCCTTTAACTTGATTTACTAATCTCATCTGGATTATGTGCTAAACCTGAGAGAACATTATGATATCAGAGAGTTTTATTATAACTTAATGTCTAGAAAGAAACAGAATGCAAATTTATATTTAAGCCTCAGCAGAGTTTAGAATCACAAAGACATCAAGAATCAGTGCATGAAGCTCAATAACAGTGACAAACAACAAAAGAAAACTTCATGCAGCAATGCATGCTGAGTAACATCATAGTACAAAACTCATTCATGATTCCCAGCATGCATTGCAACATGTTCTTTTGTTGATTGTCACCATTGTTATTCGTTTCATTTGTAAAGGTGTTTATTAGTTGAGCTTTGTGCCATTTAGTTGTTCTTTAGTTGTTTAGAGTCTCTGTTTCCTACAAATGTATTTGTAATACATTGGTAAAGTGGTAATGGTATCAAAATAGTTATCTTTTTATTTGGTGAACCCATTAACATGGTGAAAAACGTTTAAGCAAAGCATAAACTATACATATATTAAGTTCCCTTTCTGTCGGTCTCTCGACGTTGTGTCGACAGAATGGGGTTTGACTTGAGAACCTACCTTCTCTGACTGACTTGAACAGGCCAATGAAAATTGGCGAATGAAATTTGCATGCCGGACTCCGCCCCCGGATATCCGGGTATAAAAGGGAGCCGGCGTGCCGCATTCATTCACCTTTTGTTCTTCGGAGCCTTCGCATCTCATGCTGACGACTCTGCAGACAATCTCTACGTGTTGCTGGTCTTACGACGTGGTGCAGCGGACTGTCCCGATTCCTGTGACTTCCCCTGGGCGTCTCGGCAACTGCCAAAGCATCTTTCTAAAGAGCGAGCCCTTTTCAGGGCTTAAGACATTCTACAGCGCGGCATGTCCCGCTGTGCTCGTGGGTGCGGCGCACTCATCGAGGAAGGGGACGGACACGATGTCTGCCTCAGGTGTCTGGGACTCCAGCACGCTGAGGCGGCATTTGTGGATACATCTTGCCCGCACTGCGGGCGGATGGTGATTCAGACATTGCGGTCACGGGTGGCTGCGTTCTTGCGAGAATCAGCCACCACCTCGAGTGCTTCCCGTTTTGCGGCAGCAGCGGCATCAGCCCTGCCGTCCGCTTCGGCGAGCACCGAGGGTGATTTGGGAATTACCGTGAGCCTCAATCCGTCAGCCACCGGCTCGCGGACCGTTCACGCCCCACCTCGCTTGTCTGACCGTCCCGGAAGAGGCGGTACGCCGCCTTGTTCCTCCGTCACGCACTCGGACACGGGGCGTGACGACGATGAGATGTCGCTCGCAGCATCGGAGGGCGACCTCCTGGCATCCGACCCCGACGAGTCCTTGGAGCTTCCTCCCCCGGGGGGTCGAGCTCAGGATGAAGCGGACGTCGAGATGTCAGCCATGCTTTCCCGGGCCGCCGCGAGTATTGGGCTGCAGTGCACCGCACCGCCTCTCCCCCAACGCTCGCGGTTGGATACATGGTATCTCGGGACCGGCCGTGACTCTAAGCCACGGTCGGCCCCGGTACCATTTTTTCCGGAGGTGCATGAGGAGCTCAGTCGGACTTGGAACGCCCCCTTTTCGGCGCGTGCACGTCAGACTGGCTCGGTCACCCTGACTTCCCTCGATGACGGGGCAGCTAAGGGCTATGTCGACATCCCACAGGTGGAGCGTGCAGTCGCGGTGCACCTGTGCCCGCAGACAGCTGCCACCTGGAGGGATCGACCAAGGCTCCCTTCCAAGGCGTGTAAGTTTTCGGCATCGCTGGTGTCGAAGGCTTACAACGCTGCGGGTCAAGCTGCCTCGGCTCTTCACGCCATGGCCATCCTGCAGGTCCATCAGGCCAAGGCGTTGAAGGAGTTGCACGAGGGAAAGTCCGACCCGGGGCTAATGCAGGAGCTCCGCACTGCCACTGACCTCGCTCTCCGGGCGACGAAGGTGACGGCGCGAGCCCTGGGTCGTACGATGTCCACATTGGTGGTCCAGGAGAGACATCTTTGGCTCAACCTTGCGCAGATGCGGGACGCTGAGAAGGTTCGCTTTCTCGACGCTCCCATCGCGCAGGGTGGGCTGTTTGGTGATACGGTCGAGGACTTCTCTCAGCAGTTCTCGACTGTTAAGAAGCAGACGGAGGCGATTAAACACATCCTGCCCCGCCGCGACCCGGCCGCCTATCGTCCGTCGAGGTCCCGCGCGGCGTCTGCTTCCCAGCAGCCCCGCCCCTCTCCGACTCAGACTCCGGCCCCAGCGCCCCCTGCACAGGCGGCCTCCCGGAGAAGGACGTCGAAGAGGAGAGCACCATCCCGTCACCAACCTCCGCGGAAGCAGAAGCGTTCCTGACGGGGTGAACCCAGGGAGATCGAGTCCACCGGGCCCGACCCAGGCAACTACATCGCCGGAGGGTCGGATTGGGACGGTGCCTGCCCCGTCCCAGCAACACCAGCCGGGCCCTTTTCAGGGCCTGGTGCCCACATTCTCACGAAAAGAGCTGTCTCTCCCCCTGGGTCTTTCTCACAGCCGCTCTCACCCTTCGCAGGACGGTGCTCGGCTACCCCACGTTGTGTTTCGGCGAGACACACGGTTGGGTATAACTCTCAGTGGCCACCAGCACCCTCAGTCAGACGGTGCGGTATGCCGCGATATCGCCCGACAGGCACCTCGGCAGAGCCGCTCTCCTCCCCGGGGTCCCCCCCGCGTCGAGGGAGCCGTACTGCCAGCCATCGAACCACCCCCCACGGGGGCAATGAATCAGATCGAACCTCTGGTCCCCCTGTCTCGGTACCTGGGAGCCTGGTTGGCTCTTCCCAGACCAGCACGGTGGCTAGAGCGAACGATCCGTCTCGGCTATGCGATTCAGTTCGCCAAGCGCCCACCCAAGTTTCGGGGCATCCTCTTCACATCAGTGGGAGTAGATGCTCCCGTGCTTCGGGCCGAGGTCGCTACCCTTCTGGCGAAGGGGGCGGTCGAGCTCGTCCCTCTGGCCGAGATGTACTCCGGGTTTTACAGCCCGTATTTCATTGTCCCCAAGAAAAGTGGCGGGCTGCGCCCCATCTTGGACCTGCGTACCCTGAACAAGCACCTACACAAGCTGCCGTTCAGGATGCTAACGCAGAAGCGCATTCTGACGTCCGTCAGGCGTCAGGATTGGTTCATGGCGATCGACCTGAAGGACGCGTACTTCCATGTGTCCATCCTCCCTCGTCACCGGCCGTTCCTACGGTTCGCTTTCGAGGGACAGGCATATCAGTACCGCGTCCTCCCATTTGGTCTGTCCCTGTCTCCTCGAGTCTTTACGAAGGTCGTGGAGGCCGCCCTCACTCCCCTCAGGGAGCAGGGGGTGCGCATACTCAACTATCTCGACGACTGGCTCATCTTGGCGCACTCGCGAGATCTGTTGTGTGCACACAGGGACCTGGTGCTCCGGCACCTAGACCATTTGGGGTTACAGGTCAACCGAGAGAAGAGCAAGCTCTCCCCTGTGCAGAGCATCCTTTTCCTCGGTATGGAACTCGACTCTGTCTCCATGTTGGCACGTCTTTCTTCCGAGCGTGCCCAGTCGGTGCTGACCTGCCTGAGGAGCTTCAGGCAGCAGCCAGCGGTCCCCCTGAAACATTTTCAGAGGCTCCTGGGACACATGGCGTCCTCGGCGGGGGTGGTCCCCCTCGGGTTGATGCACATGAGACCGCTACAGCACTGGCTACAGAGCAGAGTTCCTTGGAGTGCGTGGCACTCCGGCAGCAGGCGCGTCCCGATCACGCCCTTCTGCCGGCGCACCCTAACCCCATGGTCTTCAATGACCTTTTTGCGGACAGGGGTCCCTCTTGGGCAGGTTTCGAGGCGCGTCGTGGTGACGACCGACGCCTCCCTGCAGGGTTGGGGTGCTGTGTGCAACGGTCACGCAGTGTCGGGTCTCTGGACGGGCCCCCGCCTGCGCTGGCATATCAATCGCCTAGAGTTGTTGGCGGTGCTGCTTGCACTGAGGAGGTTCTTTCCCCTCGTGCAGGACAAGCACGTGCTGGTCCGGTCGGACAGCACGACTGCTGTGGCGTATATCAACCGACAGGGTGGTATTCGTTCACGGCAGCTATCGCAACTCGCCCGACGCCTCCTCCTGTGGAGCCAGCAGGTGACGAAGTCCCTGTTAGCCACTCACATCCCGGGCGACCTGAACCAGACAGCCGATGCGCTCTCTCGTCAGTCGACGCCCCGTGGAGAGTGGCGGCTCCACCCCCGCGCAGTCCAGCTCATTTGGGTGCAGTTCGGGCAGGCACAGGTGGACCTGTTCGCCTCCCTGGACACCACCCATTGCCCGCTTTGGTACTCCCTGACCGAGGCCCCCCTCGGCACGGATGCTTTGGCGCACAGCTGGCCGCGGGACAAGCGGAAGTACGCCTTCCCCCCAGTGAGCCTCATTGCACACGTCCTGTGCAAGGTCAGGGAAGAGGAGCATCAAGTGCTACTAGTTGCGCCTTACTGGCCCAACCGGACTTGGTTCTCGGAGCTAATGCTCCTGACGACAACTCCCCCCTGGCCGATTCCCCTGACGAAGGACCTTCTTTCTCAGGGGAAGGGCACGTTGTGGCATCCGAGACCAGACCTCTGGAACCTCCATGTCTGGCCCCTGGACGGGACGAGGAGATCCTGAGTGGTCTACCCCCAGCGGTGGTAGAGACCATTGTTCAGGCAAGGGCCCCGGCCACCAGGCGGTTATACGCTTTTAAGTGGCGCCTCTTCTCGTCCTGGTGTTCTTCTCGTGGAGAAGACCCACGGATATGCTCGATCGGGAGCGTGCTGTCCTTCCTGCAGTCGAGACTCGAGAACAATCTCTCCCCTTCCACGCTGAAAGTGTATGTAGCCGCAATTGCCGCTCATCACGAACCAGTTAGTGGGAAGTCTCTGGGACAGCACGACCTGGTCATTAGGTTCCTGAGGGGCGCGAGAAGGCTGAATCCAGCCCGTCCGCGCTCCGTTCCCTCTTGGGACCTCAATGTGGTCCTGGCGGGCCTCCAGAGGCCCCCCTTCGAGCCCCTCGGAGATGCCGCTCTTTCTCATCTCTCGATGAAGACGGCTCTCCTAGTGGCGCTCGCTTCCATCAAGAGGGTAGGGGACCTACAAGCATTTTCCGTGGCCACGGATTGCCTAGAGTTCGGGCCTGGTCAATCTCACGTTATCCTGAGACCCCGGCCTGGCTACGTGCCCAAAGTTCCCACCACTCCCTTCCGGGACCAGGTGGTGAACCTGCAGGCGCTCCCTTCTGGGGAGGAAGACCCAGCCCCTTCCGTGTTGTGTCCAGTACGCGCGCTGCGCCTCTACTTGGACCGCACACAGAGCTTCAGGAGCTCTGACCAGCTCTTTGTCTGTTTTGGAGGTCAGCACAAGGGGAGGGCTGTCTCCAAACAGAGGTTGGCGCACTGGATCGTGGACGCCATCACTATGGCTTACCGATCACAGGATCTCCCGTGCCCGCTTGCAGTGAGGGCACACTCCACCAGGGGTGTGGCCTCCTCGTGGGCACTGGCGCAGGGCGCCCCTCTGGCAGACATATGTAGAGCTGCGGGTTGGGCTACGCCCAGCACCTTCGCGAGGTTTTACAGCCTCCGCGTGGAACCGGTATTTGCCAGAGTCTTACGAGACACCGCCAGGTAAGTTCCGGCAGCCGGTGGGCGTACGCCTGCGATAGCACCCCTCCACAGGTGAGACGTGGTGCTATCCAGCCTCCCCTCTTCCCCCCACGTGGGCGAAGAGTAGGCATTCCATCCATCACTAAGCACTCCTCGGCGGCGGGCTCGGCGGAGCAGCCCTGCCTCCCTTGGCCTGTTTCTGAGTTCTAGCAGTGACTCAAACAAGGCCTAGTGCTCCACACGTAGTAACCCCCCCACAGGGCGGTTCCGTCTGATGTCTTCTCATGAATGGCTCTCAATCGATGGCCCATGACCTCTCCCAGGTGTACTTCACCTGCTCACGACACCATCTCGTGTCTGCATGTCTCCCACGTGCTCTCCCCTATCCGGTGAGACCGTGTGTGAATCTCCACTAAACTCCTCCCTGCGGTAGGAAGTGGTCTCCGTAGCGCGTTCCCTCAGGGGGGAATCACGCTTCCCAGTGGCCCTTACGGTGCCGGGCGGCTTCTCGCTGTTAAGAGAACTAGGCCGCCGTCCGTGACGGCCGGAGGAAGGGGCTCCCATCTTGTAGGTAAGCTCTGGACCCCTTCCCTTCCACTGGAAGGTTGCAATTCATGCTAGCGCCCACGTTTTGACACGCCCAGGCCAGTCAACGTCGCTTCGCGAGGAATTGTGACGCGGCACAGCGCTGTGGCGTTTTCCGAGGAACCCCATTCTGTCGACACAACGTCGAGAGACCGACAGAAAGGGAACGTCTCGGTTACGTATGTAACCTCCGTTCCCTGATGGAGGGAACGAGACGTTGTGTCCTTCATGCCACAACGCTGGCCGCCCGCTGCAGCAGTCGGGGCAAGATCCTCAGGCTCCTCAGCACAAAAGGTGAATGAATGCGGCACGCCGGCTCCCTTTTATACCCGGATATCCGGGGGCGGAGTCCGGCATGCAAATTTCATTCGCCAATTTTCATTGGCCTGTTCAAGTCAGTCAGAGAAGGTAGGTTCTCAAGTCAAACCCCATTCTGTCGACACAACGTCTCGTTCCCTCCATCAGGGAACGGAGGTTACATACGTAACCGAGACGTTATATCAACATGAAATCAGATTTGTTTCTTTTAAATCTTAAATTACTTGCATGTTAAATTGATTTATGGTAAGAATGTGTTATAATGTGTATTTTCTGTCCTGAATGTTCACATGTGACAGAGCTGCAGTTCATGAACCTCTTTTTAATCTGTTGATATATCATCACATTGGAACTATAAGATTATATCTGAGTCCCTTCTTCCCCTTTTTAATACTGCGTGAACTTTATTCACATAGAGCTTTCTGAGTCAGATTTATAATTTTATATCCTTGCAGGTACAACAGATGCTCGGTCAATGTGTCTTAAACTGAATCAAATGCATTACATCATAAAGCACAAGAACTGATAAGATTGAGGTTTTTGTGTGAATGTCTCAGTGTGTTTAGTGACTGTGGGCTTCAGAGCGCAGTAATACACAGCAGAGTCGCTCACATGAACATCCTGAATGATCAGAGGAACTGAATCTGACTTCACTTCAGAGTGAAATCTCTCCTGAAACTCAGAGCCATTATCTCCTGCTCCATATGTGTTTCTCCTCAGGATGTCTTTAGGAAAGTCATTTACTCTCTGAATGTACCAGAAGAGATCTGGTGTTCTTGAAGATGCTGTAAATGTACATTGTAGTGTAACTGATCCCCCTTCAGTTTGAGTTTTCTGTTTATCTGGCTGATCAACTTTATCCTCCGATCTGCATTCTGCAAACATAAAATATATTTATTAATATTGTTACAAATAGCACTATTGCCAAACTATATAGGAATTACATACCAATAATAAGTAATGCAAATATCAACATTTCCAGCCAAAGTTTCATGGTTTGTTGATAAAGATGATAATGTAAGTGAAGTGAGTTCTTCAAAGCTTTCATGTATAGCAGTAGTTGTGTTCTGATACTGTGATATATGGGAGGAGCTCAGATGTACAAAACTATTGAGGTGTGTTGCGACCTCTTTTGTTTCTTTTGAGTATTACAAAGCATTTCAACGCCATATTCTTTTTCTTTATCATCAATAATGATAATGATTCATTTTTCAAAGAATCTTTGGGGCCGATCTGAATTTAATATAATCAGACCATAAACTATAGTTTTTATGTTATTGGGAGTAAAATATAAGAGCACAGAACTATAGAGCTGAATCTGACAGATCAGATCAGTGAGTTCAGTGAATGTTCAGATTTGATAGAAACTGGCGGTCTGTTATACAGAAGGTCGAGTACTTTCATAACGTATTGACATCACCGATAATTGATAACAGCTGCAAATCTATATCAATGAACACCTCTACTGTATGTGTTACTCTTTGTATCTCACATAACCAGTTGGGTATGAATGCTGGAAGGAGTCTGACTAGGTTTTTGACTAAACTTGAAGTTTATTTGACATCAATTGTTCGTCTTTTCAACATCAAGGGGCCGCTGGGATGTTTATCTGTCATATTCAGTTTGGGGACACAGGAGAAGCATTTTTTCTTACATTTCTTGTTTGTGTCTGGACTAAAGTCTACAGCAAAAACACAACCTGCATAAATAAGCCACAGACTTTTATCTTAGTGAAAGTCCAGACTCAAGAGCCCAACTAAAGCAAACATTGATCACAATAACGGTGCTTCTGATGACTCAACTGAAGTTCAACATGACTTGTTGGTGCAAACGTGACATTGATTCAATGGTTTGATCTGCTCTCTTGTTATCTGGGGTGTTACCCATATGTAGATTTGTGATCACAAGTTTCATATACTGTATGACCGGATGGGATTTTAATGAGAATTTACACGGGGATCCTACCAAAGCTAAACATTTCACATGTGATCACGTGTATTATATGTGAATATCATGTGTCTTCTATAAATGTAGAGTAACAGATTCTATCATGAGATCCACTCGAGAGGATTGTTTGTTCGGGATCGCTCTGAGACGTCAAGCGGGTTCAGACGCATCATTCATCTCTGAATGAAAGATAAGATATTGTGCTCTGGATCTGGGATATTGGCGATACCATTAGAAGCTGGGTCCAATGCCGGTGTAGTTACAGGAGATAACAGATATATTCAACGGTACAATAAACATGGTTAAGATACAAGTTTAGAAAACACATTTAGTTTGAGCTGGAGCTTCTTTAATATGAATCATTGCAGAGCTTCACCGTCTGACAGAAGAAGTTATTCAGTGATGAAACTACAGTGTGTGCAAAGCCTCTTTTGTGTATATCATTTCTCTACAATAATAATACTGTATGCACTTATAATACATATATAATACATATCTGTCTCTTTGATGTGCTAGTGTCTTTATTCAGATTTATTTCCTTTCATAAACTGTATTTGTTATAATAGCTACATGAATGTGATCAGACCCGATGACTAAACATGCAGCTAAAGTTGGATTAAAAGTTCACATTTGAAGAAGTCGTAGAAGAGGTGCGGTTTAGAAATGTAAAGTGAGCATAACTGTGTTTGTGTTCGGTGTTGAAGGCTTTCCTATCACTGTGGGCATCAATGCACAGTAGTAAATCACAGAGTCCGTCACTTCAGTGTTAGAAATCTCCAGGTCCAGCTGTTTCTTGTCCTTTTGAGCTTGAGCAAGATGACGGTCCTTCTGCTGTGGATCCATATTCTCAAAAGAGATTCTGTCTGTACCACTGTAACGAAGACTCAGACTGAGTAGGATCCATATACAGCTTTATTTATAAATAGGTGCAGGATCAATGATCAAACAGGCGTGGATCAAAATACCCCGGTGCAGACAACAATAACAGAGACAGAGCAATAGACGGAGTCAAAACTGGCAAAAGTTCGAGACAGGCAGATAACATCAGAGGTAGGAGTCCAGGTACAACAGAGGTCAGGGGCAGGCAGAGAAGAGTATCAGTATCAGTCCTATTATTTTTATGTATATTTTCGTTTAAGGTTCTTTTACTGCATCTTTAAAGGTACATTTCATTGACTCCTTCAGCAGATGCTTTTCTATACAATGACCTTGAAAGGAGCAGTGACCATTTCAATGATCACCCCAAATACATCAGAGAACACAGGAATGTTTCCATGAAAAGTCATCTTTCAATACCTTTAAGACTATTATCATGTCTATGCGTCTGTTTTATATACTGTATGGGATGAATAAGGCAAACAAAACACAATGCTGTGATAAATAGACAGATTATAAGGTGTCTGTTCTTTGAGGACTATTTGTTAACCCTGACCTGAAGGGATTGCCCTCCTGCCAGGCACCTTCAGAATAGTGGATTGCACCCACATTATGGACTCATTCCTCATTCAATTCAACACCTCATCATCACTGAATTGTCTACACCTGCGTTTGACCCTTTATAACTCTGTTTTTTTATCTGCCTCTGTGTTCAGTCTTGATCTGTTTATCTCTTATTTCCCACGGTTGAGCAGTATTGAAGTTAAGTGTTCTTATGTTAAGTTTTTAGACCCTCAAGTCTACTTTCGTGTTACTGTTTATTGGAAGCACAGTTTGCCAAGTGTGTTTTGAACCTTTTTGTCTACAAAGTAGTGTTTTCATTTCTTATCACTAAAGCCTCTTGACTCTCAGATCATCTGCACTTGGGTTTAAACTGTTGGGACTAGCTCAGTGAGTAATACCTCACTCTTTGAATGTCAGGGATCCGGGTTTGGTTCTCCCTACATGCAAGCCTTCACACAGATATTCACTGATGTTTTGTGTTATGTTTTCTGACACTGTGGGCCTCATGGCACAGTCAGGGCTGGATTGGTAATCGGGCATAGATAGACTGGCCCATGAGACCCTTAATCTGCAGCCCATTGGTTCTTTTTCTAAATGACATTCTGGACCAATCACACAAGTCTCTGGCCTTTGAGAGATTGCAGCATCAGTGTGCCACATGCGAAAACACCGGCCTTTTTGCAGATGTGTAAAAACAACACATATTTAATCCGGTCCTGTGGATGAGGCTGATTATGGTCGTGGCCAAAGAAACAAGGAGGAACAAGGAGAGAGAGATGAGGGAGAATCTAAAGTCTGCCCAACTTTCATAACAGTGAAACCTCTTGATAAAACTGAGCTCAAAAACACAAGTGATGGACAAACTTCCTCTTCGCAACATGATGGTGAAAACACTGCAATAAAACCAGTTTTGCTCTGCGACTACGTCAGTTTGGGCTTTTCTACTGAAATGTAGAACTAGATGTCACATTGGCAGTTGTTTCTTTGGGCTGCTATTCGTAGGTCGTCTGCCTCATTGGAACAGAGCGCACGAAACAGTTTGAAGATCTAACATGTGTTTGTGATGTTTGGTTACTGGCTTTCAACAATGATAACACACCAACTGTACGTGTGTGAAACTATAAAGTAATAAACATAATTGAATGAATTATTTTATAAGTTCTCTTGACACAGGGTTTAACTCTTTATCTTGACAATGACAGCTGCAGATTCATCACATGTGTTTAGAGCTTTATTTATCTTCTCCTTGTCAGAAATAATAATAAACAATATAATTATTAAAATTATTCTGAATTCAAACCCTAAGACATTTTTACAGTTTTAATAGCATGAACATGTTAAAAGATGATATATTTAAAATACTCTCACAACCGTTTTAATAATCTCCCAAATTCACAGGTGTCTCCACATCCCCTTATTTGCAGAGCTGTGGTTTACACAGAATAATAAGATCTGATGTGGTTTCATTACAGCACAGTGAGTTTTTGTAAAGACTTTCAGGCGTTTTGTGTCACTGGGCTTCAGGTCTCAGAGCACAGTAATATAGAGCTGAATCTGACAGAGAAACACTCTTAATAATGACTTCAGATTGAGATGAGAAATACTGAGGTCCACTGTTAGGATTCTGTCTGTACCAAAGTGTATCATAACTGCCGGATATTTGATGTGTGCAGCTCAGTGTCACAGATTCTCCTTCGTTTCTCATTTTATTATGATCTCCTTCTGGTCCAATTCCATCAGCAAATGCACCTGAAATGAAATTATATTTTTATATGGTGGCATCTCTGTTCAGACTTGTTTTAATAAAACACATACAGTCTGTTAAATCATATATCAAGTGATAATTGTTTTTGCAGTTTTTTGTTCAATCTGCTGCTTTGTAACACAAAGTATATTTACCTGAAACTGCAGTGAAAATCATGAGTAAAGTCATCTGTGTCTCCATTTTGACAGTCCAGACAATACAGAAGAGTTTGTATTTTGTAACATGTATTTATATACGTATATATATGTTTATCACTGGTGTCTTACGGTGAATATTTACTGTATGAAAAGTGAAACTGTGGTGGTTTGTTTTATATTACTGAAGTAAGTGAAGATGTGTAGATGATTATGGATGTGGGTGTGGTTATAGTGAAGACTTCACTCTTTTGATCAGACGTGTTTTTATAAAGTCTTTAATACATGCTGTATACTGATTTAATATCAGTATCATGATCAACACAGACGTGAGAATAAATAATAAATCAATTAGTTTGTTCATGAATAAACAGACGACCAATAACAATTATTTGATGTAAAAATGTTCAGATCTTGTTTTAAATGTCCTGATCAATGAAACATTAAAAACGCATTTAAAGAAAATCTGAGAATGATTATTGTGTGTTTCTATTGATCCATAAGAGTCCAGTATGAGGAAGTGTATTGATGAATCTGTGTATTGATGATTCCAGTGAAGAGAGCGAACAGAAGCGCTGTAGTAACAAGACAAACTCATTATTACTGTACGGGTTCATGACATTATATCTACAGAGAGAGAGAATAAAGGTGAAGTAAAGTTATTGTACAATCACATGTATTGTGTATTAGAAATATATTTATATAGATGAACATTTTGTGTCAATAAACAGACTTGAACAGGAGACAAACACATCAGACTTGAAGTTGAAGTTTTGTCTGTAGTAAAGTCCTTCATACAGTTCTCACAAATAACATTCAACACCTCACATATCACCAGCAGACATGAATGTATTAAAATATCTGAATATCAGTGAATGACAGACAGTAACTAATAACACGAGAGGTGAAAAGATGAACCTTTACATCGGCTCAGTGTCATTCAGCTTTGGCTTGACTTGCAGACTGAACATTTTTGACTTTTGTAAATCTGTTCCAGTGGCAGAATGACAACAAGAACTTCAGCTGATCTGAGATATTGCTGTACAGTATTTTTGGTGGTTTCCCAGACAGGGTTTAGTCAGGACTAGGCCTTAGTTAAATTAGGATATTAAGGAGCGGATAAACAATAAAAAAGTGCATTGCATCCTCTATTGGTTCTTTTTGACAGTACAAAATATTTAAAGGTTTTGTGTGTCTGATCCTGGATTCAATGTACAGGTTATAATCCGAAATATTCTGCTCACGTGTTTTTGGTCGATAAGTAATATTTATGTTTTATAAGAATTTAAAAGAAGGACATTACAAGTCATCCAATGTTTTATATCTTGGATGCACTTTGCTAATATGGATATCTTGAAGGAATCATCTGGTCTTGATGAGATATATAGCTGAGTATCATCTGCATAACAGTGGAAGATAATGTGTCTGTCAGTATATTTACTGAACAAAAAAACATTACTTATCGAAATTAACTCAAATTTGACAAACTTTGCTAAAATGATTGTTTTGAGCCTTTTTTGTTTTTTGTTTATCACTATGAAAACCATATTCTTTTTTCTAAAGCTTTTTTATCAATGCTGTGTGCTTTTTTCTCCACCCTGCTTACGAACTCAAAACATTATTTAACTAAATTAACTTCTTATGATTCATTTTCAATCAAATCTAATTGTTGGACTTTTCATTCAGTCCTGCATGTTCAAAAATTTGAGGTATTGAAGAGACAATTTTTCACAAAAATAAGTGAAGTTATTATCAGATTTAAAAGCTTCACAGCGCGCTGGGTTGTTTTCTCCACAATGAGCTGAACCAACAACTCAGAAAGTTTCACAAAAACACATTAAATACAGAATATGACGTCGATCTCTCTTCTGGTTTCTTTGTTCCCTCCTAGCCAATCTGTGACCTCTTCCTTAAATTCTGGGCGGTTCTTCTTTCTTTCGGCAGCCAACCAGTACTGCCACCACGAACTGACTCCATTTTCAAAATCTGTAAAGCAACATGTTGTCCAACCCCCTTCCGTGCGCTCACTCCTTCTCATCAGCAGAAGACGCTTTTGTTACACACACACATAAGCAGAAGATGCTTCCCCCTCATTCTGGGCACTTTTCCTTTAGCAGTCAATCAGCGCTGCCATCCTCCATCTCCAGATAGCCTCTCTCCTTTGAACTCCCACGACATACCATTCTCTGAAATACAACATCTGGCAACTGGGGGAACTCTCAGAAACCAACCTCTGTTCACAATCATGTCACGTAGGAAAATACATTTGATTAAAACAAAATTAATCATCCATTTTTATATTGATCTATATTGATCTTAAATCCCACAGTTGCTCCATAAATATTTGATACAAACATTTATATATTTTCTGCAGTTATACATTAGAGGTGAAGTGAAAAGCACATTTATTTCTTAAGGAGAGCTTTAGCCCCGTTGTACCCTATTTGTTTTATGTCTGATTTCTATAAGATCTGTACTGTTTTAAAGTTGACATCCTAAATATTGTGCATTGTTTGGAACATCATGAATTTAGCTCTTCCTCTTATGAACGATGATACCCATTTCCTGTCTGTTGAGGAGCTTTTGCTTTGTTTGTTTGTTTGATGGAAGGCTCAGTTTAACCATAAATGATTTTCAAACGTTTTTTTATCGAGAGGCCTTTATTTGTTTTGTAATACATGTTAATGTTCATATACTGTGAGATTGTTTTTCTACATGAAGCTTTCAGTGGTTTTGGCAGACTTTTGCTTTGCTTTTAAATACGAGTCTCGTTCTGACTCCTGTTATGAGTGCAAATGCTCAAAGACATTTATATATTTGTTAAAAATCATTTATGTGCAGCATCAGTAAAGAATGTAAGCCGACATGTTTCTTATCATGCTGTGTTCCCCGTGTGAACTCGGTGTGTGTGCGCGCAGGCACTTTCAGAACGCAGTTGAATTGATCTCTGCTCGTGCCCACTGTAGATAACTGAGGTCACATTAAGAAAAGAACTAAAACACTTTTAATGGATCTTAAGATACAATGAATATAAGTCATTTGCATTGTAAGTGTTGGATGTTACCTGTGAGAATATAGAAACTAGTCTTTTCTGTGTCCTGGGTTACATCGATGGATGGATGATATTGGGAGTTATACTCAGGGGATCGGGGAGACAAGAACTGGATGACCTTGACATCAAGGAACCGACTAACATTTATATCTGTACCCTAGATAAGGATGATTAAATATAGTATGATGTGACTTTCTGTTGACCGTATATCTTGTATCTGTGCGTACTCTCATATCCTCATTTATGGGTGTATATACTGGACCCATCCCTAATAAACTTTGACTTTGACTTCTGTGTCTGTGTCATTCTTGGTCCCCGGATCCGGATCTGCTGAGTGTTCCATCGACTATCATCAAACGCAGCACTAAGGTCAAGCAGTGTTGGAATAATGTATTTTGTTTCTTAGATTTACTAGTTGAGGGTTCCTCCGGCAAGTAAGTTTTTTTCTTGTTGCTCTGCCATTTTCTCAATATTGAAACAGCGGACGTGAGCGCGCTGATGACATGTGATGTCTGCGTGAACTGGGTGTGCAGTGGGATGCAAATTTTGTTGGATGAATATATAAAACAGGACCAGTCTCAACCAATGGCTATCATCAAAACGTTCGACCAGAATGTTTTTATTGTTCGAACGGTTTTTGGTCCTAAGCCTTTGACAGATGACAGATAAATACAAATAATATTTGACCACTATGCTTCTTGATCAGGATGTGAAGAACTAACTTTCCAGCTGACATGACAAAAACATTTCTGAACAGAATTACGCTTTCTGCCTTTAACCCTTTACTTCCTGAGTCTGTATTTAATGTTCAGCAGGTGTTTTGATTCTCCGTCTTCAACAGTCTTTGTGGTTTATTTCTGTGGTTTGATGTTCATTTGATTGTGTTGTTCAAAGTAATAAACGTGTGTTTGAGTTTTTGTAAAGACTTTTAGGCTTTTTGTATCACTGGGCTCCAGCTCTCAGAGCACAATAATATAAAGCTGAATCTGACAGAGTCACAGTGTTAATAGTGAGTTCAGTGGACGTGTCTGATGTCTTTGACTGAAAGTGATGGTCTGGTATATCTTCAGATCTATAAGACCGAGCTCCTTTATACAGTATAAACTGAGGTTCTCTGTTAGGATTCTGTCTGTACCAGTAAAGATAAACATTTCTGCTGGTTGTTTCATATGAACAGCTCAGGGTCACAGAATCTCCTTCATTTCTGATTATATTTATATCTCCTTCTGGTCCAATTTTATCTGCAAATGAACCTGAAATAAAATATATTATATTTGAATACTAAACAGTTTTGTTTTATTACAACATAATACTAGTCAGTCTTTGAAATGTATCATATATCAAGTAATGTAGTTTATTTACCTGAAACTGCAGAGACGATCATGAGTAGAGTCATCCGTGTCTCCATGTTAGAAATGAAATGAGATTGTGATGGTTGAAATTGCTGAAGAAGATGAATTGAATATTATCATGTAGGTGGGTGTGGTTCAAATGAAGCGTTCACTCCACACTTGATGGTTGTGACACCTTTATTTATAACTGTTGATGTGAATTACAGTCACAAAGCCTTATACATTATTGAAATGTCTATTGTAATGACCACAATGATTTAGATTAATAAATACAAATACTGCAAGTGATCAAAACTTTCACTTCCAGAATGTTTTAGATGTCTCCCTATATAATACACCAGAGTCAACATCTGAACCCCACTCCAAATGCTTTTTAATTTATAATTGATTCAAAACTTAAACTTCAATTTAATGTCATTTAATATTAATCATTTTACCGCGTCACTTGATTTGTATTAAATCATTTGAGAAAACAAGTTTCTATTTGTCCTATTTACGATTCATTTCCCCAAGTATCCTCTTATTTTAGTGTATGCTGCACCTGTGTTATGAAAGTTGTCTATAAATACTGTTTACCTACAGTATATAATACTTGAGTATTTTACTCTTAGGGATCAAGGATCTTTACTTTTGTTCACTAGTGTGTTTACTTTGGAAATATTTTACTTCCATGCATTATAAAGCATGGCATATATTCAACTACATTATAATAAATGACAATATTTACATCTAAAAAAGTACATTAATAGTCAATGAACTTTCTCACTTGTACTCAAGCAATTTACTCAAAAATCTTTTTACTTGAGTATTTTATGATTTAGGCTTCAGCTCAACAACGTCTTGAAGATCACTAGAGACCCAGACAGCCATTGAATCAATGTTAGAATGTGTTGCTTTATCAATGTTAATAGCTGTCAATCAATATCACGTGTGCAGCTGCAAATAATGTTGACATTTCATAACCACCGACTGTTATTGTGATCTGTGTTTGCTTCAGTTGAGCTCTTGATTCTTATAGTATTACTCCTCCTCTTTAAAAGCATACAGTAGTGTTTCTGTAAGAACTTTTATGAGTCGGTACAGAAAGAGATGTTTTAGAGTTGAGCTGATGTACTTTCTTGCAAAGCGGTTCCAGAGATTAGAAATAATACAAAATAATGTTGATGCGGATCTTTCATGACTGATTTAAATGTACTGGTTAAAGTGTAAAGATACGGTTACAAAATAGTATAACAGCTCACTTTTGGGGAGTTTTCCACTGGGTACAGTACCTAGTGCCTGAAACATGTTTTAGTTCCCTCGGTTGAGGTTTCAAGGGTTCTGTACTGATACTAAAATGTGACGTGTTTCCACACAGATCACTGGACAGAAAGAATCATTACCAGCATCATTACATTTGCAACACAAACACATTTTAATACGTAATATTGGCCATTTCATTATGCTTTGTGACTAGTGTTGTTTCTGGCGGCCTGTTTTTACTTTAGTTTTAGTCTTTGTGTCATTTTAGGTTTTATTAGTTTTAGACATGTTCATACTCTTTTTAGTCTAGTCAAGTTTCAGTCGACTAAAAGTCTGAGCATTTTACTCTTATTTTAGTCAGAATGATCCATGAGTATTTTCGTATAGTTTTAGTAATGAAAATTGTATTTTAGTTTCTTTTTAGAAATGCAATTCACTTTAACCCAGTCAATATACTTTAACCACCTAGTAGTAATAGATGAAACCAACATTTTCTATATATTCCACTGATCTTCAGAAAAATATTTGAGATCCTCCACAATCTTTGTTTTTCTTGTGCGTATTTGTCTCCTGTTCACCAGTAACTGTTGAGATTCATCTTTTTACACCGAGGACAATTGACAGACTCAAACACAACTATTACAAAAGATACATTTAACACAATACATTTAAAGTGAGGTAAAGTCTGTACGCTTCGAGGTAATGCTTTCAGCACACGTGAAATGAAAAATAAGAAAGTGTCAATATCTGTCTTACAGTAGAAAATAGCTGATTCTGATGCAAAACATTCACAGAGTCAAGACACCAGTTGCACCATTTTTTGTGGAGATTGCATATCTGTGTAAAAGTAAACTGCAAGTGTTTGTATAGCATCTTTATTTCTGTCACTCATCCTTTCAGGTTTTTCTCCAGTAAAGTTTGTTGTCCTGTCACTGTGGTCTCCAGAGTGCAGTAATGCACTGCAGAGTCTTGAACTGTGGATGAGGGGAAGATGAATAGATCCACACGTTTGCTCCCCACAGTCAGTTTTCCTGACAGACGCTTATCTGATGTCCCTGCTTTTCCAGATCTTCGTATGATGAGTATGAGGAACGGACGTGTGATGTCGATACGAGAGGAATATTTGGTATTGCTGGTAGTCTCAATAGCATCCACTTCTGTATGCTCTGCTGTAATGCTGTCAGCACATGATAAATGTAAATGAAATTAAAATAAGAATGTGTTCATGTCTGTATCACAGTTGACATCAGCTGATTCCTGTGCAGAGCATTCACAGACTGAAGTGATGAATCCGCTTTCATGCTCAGAATGGCTTTTGGTAAGGATGTTAAAAAAGTTTCATCACATAGGACCATGTGATATTTCAGTTTTTCTTTAATAAATCTGCAAAAATGTCAACAATTCTGTGTTTTTCTGTCAATATGGGGAACTGTTAATACATCTAAACCGCAAGCTTGAGGCAGGTGTCACCACCATGATACGAGCAGAGGCTTAGTGGTTTTCAATTTACTGGATTAAAAACTGTTTGAGTTTTTGTAAAGACTTTCAGGCGTTTTGTGTCACTGGGCTTCATCTCTCACAGCACAGTAATATAGAGCTGAATCTGACAGAGAAACACTCTTAATAATGACTTCAGTGGATGTGTCTGATGTCTTTGACTGAAACCGATGGTCTGGTATATCTTCATAACTACTACGTGATCGAGCTCCTTTATACAGTAGATATTGAGGTTCTCTGTTAGGATTCTGTCTGTACCAGTAAAGATAAATATAGTTGCTGGCGGCTTTATATGTGCAGCTCAGTGTCACAGATTCTCCATTACTTGTGATTATATTTGTGTCTTTTGGTTCAATGCTGTCAGCAAATACACCTGAAAGAAAATAAAAGCACTAAAACACCAAAAATGATCAAAATAGATGTAAATGGTTAACATTAAGTCTTTAAGAAAACTTTACCTGCTGCTGTTATAAGAATCAGTAGGATAAATCTCTTCATGTTAAGAAATGTTTCTAATAAATATAGCAAAGTTAAAGATACGTGTCAAGTGCAGAGATGCTTGTGTTGCTATGAAGTGGGTATATGTGGGTGTGGTCTCATCTCCTATTATACTGAATTGACTGTCTCCATCAAACCAACACTTTCACCGGATATACTGAACTTAGTAAAGTAAGTAAATAAGTGTCAAACATGCCGTATAACCAATGAAATGTTCTTATTATAATCTGTGTCATGTCAAATCCTCTTGAATGTTGATATCTGCTTGTTAAATCTTTTGTCATGCACCACCACTTCAGGGCCAAACACTATATTAGGGAGATCAGCGATCAGACTCCCTCACATCACAACCATCACGAGACCAGACTCCCTCACATCACAACCATCACAAGACCAGACTCCCTCACATCACAACCATCACGAGACCGGACTCCCTCACATCACAACCATCACGAGACCAGACTCCCTCACAACACAACCATCACGAGACCGGACTCCCTCACATCACAACCATCACGAGACCAGACTCCCTCACAACACAACCATCACGAGACCAGACTCCCTCACAACACAACCATCACGAGACCGGACTCCCTCACATCACAACCATCACGAGACCAGACTCCCTCACAACACAACCATCACGAGACCAGACTCCCTCACAACACAACCATCACGAGACCAGACTCCCTCACAACACAACCATCACGAGACCAGACTCCCTCACAACACAACCATCACGAGACCAGACTCCCTCACAACACAACCATCACGAGACCAGACTCCCTCACAACCATCACAAGACCAGACTCCCTCACATCACAACCATCACGAGACCAGACTCCCTCACAACACAACCATCACGAGACCAGACTCGCTCACATCACAACCATCACGAGACCGGACTCCCTCACATCACAACCATCACGAGACCAGACTCCCTCACAACACTACCATCACAAGACCGGACTCCCTCACATCACAACCATCACAAGACCAGACTCCCTCACATCACAACCATCACGAGACCAGACTCCCTCACAACACTACCATCACAAGATCAGACTCCCTCACATCACAACCATCACGAGACCGGACTCCCTCACAACAAAACCATCACAAGACCAGACTCCCTCACAACACTACCATCACAAGACCAGACTCCCTCACATCACAACCATCACGAGACCAGACTCCCTCACAACACTACCATCACAAGATCAGACTCCCTCACATCACAACCATCACAAGACCAGACTCCCTCACAACACAACCATCACAAGACCAGACTCCCTCACATCACAACCATCACAAGACCAGACTCCCTCACAACACAACCATCACGAGACCAGACTCCCTCACAACCATCACAAGACCAGACTCCCTCACATCACAACCATCACGAGACCAGACTCCCTCACAACACAACCATCACGAGACCAGACTCCCTCACAACCATCACAAGACCAGACTCCCTCACAACACAACCATCACGAGACCAGACTCCCTCACAACACTACCATCACAAGACCAGACTCCCTCACATCACAACCATCACGAGACCAGACTCCCTCACAACACTACCATCACAAGACCAGACTCCCTCACATCACAACCATCACGAGACCAGACTCCCTCACAACACTACCATCACAAGATCAGACTCCCTCACATCACAACCATCACGAGACCAGACTCCCTCACAACACTACCATCACAAGACCAGACTTCCTCACATCACAACCATCACGAGACCAGACTCCCTCACAACACTACCATCACAAGACCAGACTCCCTCACATCACAACCATCACGAGACCAGACTCCCTCACATCACAACCATCACGAGACCAGACTCCCTCACAACACTACCATCACAAGACCAGACTCCCTCACATCACCACCATCACAAGACCAGACTCCCTCACATCACAACCATCACAAGACCAGACTCCCTCACAACACAACCATCACGAGACCAGACTCCCTCACATCACAACCATCACAAGACCAGACTCCCTCACATCACAACCATCACAAGACCAGACTCCCTCACAACACAACCATCACGAGACCAGACTCCCTCACAACACAACCATCACAAGACCAGACTCCCTCACAACACAACCATCACGAGACCAGACTCCCTCACAACACAACCATCACAAGACCAGACTCCCTCACAACACAACCATCACAAGACCAGACTCCCTCACATCACAACCATCACAAGACCAGACTCCCTCACAACACAACCATCACGAGACCAGACTCCCTCACAACCATCACAAGACCAGACTCCCTCACATCACAACCATCACGAGACCAGACTCCCTCACAACACAACCATCACGAGACCAGACTCCCTCACAACCATCACAAGACCAGACTCCCTCACATCACAACCATCACGAGACCAGACTCCCTCACAACACTACCATCACAAGACCAGACTCCCTCACATCACAACCATCACGAGACCAGACTCCCTCACAACACTACCATCACAAGATCAGACTCCCTCACATCACAACCATCACGAGACCAGACTCCCTCACAACACTACCATCACAAGACCAGACTTCCTCACATCACAACCATCACGAGACCAGACTCCCTCACAACACTACCATCACGAGACCAGACTCCCTCACATCACAACCATCACGAGACCAGACTCCCTCACATCACAACCATCACGAGACCAGACTCCCTCACAACACTACCATCACAAGACCAGACTCCCTCACATCACCACCATCACAAGACCAGACTCCCTCACATCACAACCATCACAAGACCAGACTCCCTCACAACACAACCATCACGAGACCAGACTCCCTCACATCACAACCATCACAAGACCAGACTCCCTCACATCACAACCATCACAAGACCAGACTCCCTCACAACACAACCATCACGAGACCAGACTCCCTCACAACACAACCATCACAAGACCAGACTCCCTCACAACACAACCATCACGAGACCAGACTCCCTCACAACACAACCATCACAAGACCAGACTCCCTCACAACACAACCATCACAAGACCAGACTCCCTCACATCACAACCATCACAAGACCAGACTCCCTCACAACACAACCATCACAAGACCAGACTCCCTCACATCACAACCATCACAAAACCAGACTCCCTCACAACACAACCATCACGAGACCAGACTCCCTCACATCACAACCATCACGAGGACCGTCACCTGAATTCTAATTGGACTCACCTGCACCTCAGTCGGAGTCTCGCATGTGATACAGAATCGTACTTGTGCTGTTATGATTATAAATCCTACAGGAAACTTCTATACGTCTATGTCCTCTATCAGCACGTCTCAGAGATGTACTTCAGATAAGCAAACAATAAAACTAGATGTATCCAAGCTGTACGTGTGTTAAAAGGACAGTTTTATTTGTTGAGTTTTAGTGCAGTATGTTTGTGTTTTGTGTGTCTGTGGGCCTCAGAGCTCAGTAATACTGAGCAGAATGAGTGAATGCAGTGGACGAGATCTCCAGATACACACCAGTTTTCTCTTCATTTACTTTAGCAGACACTCCAGGAATGACAGGATCAGCCGGCTGCTTCAAATGAACTTCATTTACCAGAAACATGAACTCTGGTCTGGATGTTGAGTACTGACGGTACCACAGGAGAGTATCTACACCACCTGATCTATTATAAATACAGGACAGAGTGACTGAATCTCCTTCTGAGACAAATTCATAATGAGATACTGATGCTATTCCCACACTAGAGACATCACCTGAAAGAAAGAAAGATAGATAGATAGATAGATAGATAGATAGATAGATAGATAGATAGATAGATAGATAGATAGATAGATAGAACGAAAGAAGAGAAAAAATATTAAATAAAAAACAGAAACACAACCATTGTTTTATATTTAAAGAACACAAGGTAATGTAAGTCAAGTTTATGTGATTCATAGTCATACCTGTTGAGAGAGAAATGATCCACAAACTAAATAATGAAATCATGTCTGACAGGATCTTTACAGCAACTAGTTTAACAAAACTTCTACACGCATGAAGTTATTATGAATTCAAACTCTTTTTATGACTTTCTGCATTTGAGTGATTTTTAGGTGAAGTTTGCCCTCTTGTGGAAATGTTTGTGATTACATGTTAAATATCCTTGAGCCAGTGCTTCCCATCTCCAGTCCTCTGGAACATTCTGGCAGGAGACTACATCAGGTGTTTTATAGGGAGACATCTGAAGCTGTTCTGGGAGAGGAGGGCGTGAGGACTGGAGTTGCCTCATTTACTTTTCTCTTTTAGTAAAATAGCCAAATACAGCGAGTGTTTAAAGTACTTTACCTCTGTAATACTTTCAATACCATACAGGTCAATAACTCTTGCAATATATAACATTGAGATGTCTTCCCATGAAACACTGCTTTCATTTAGCTACAGTTTATCACAGAAGAAAACATTGAGACTAAATATTGCTTCTTTTAAAAAGTATATTTTATTACATTAAATAATGCATTTTATATACAGTATCTTATGAGTATCATTTATTCAGTAAGAAATGAAGAGTGAACTGCAAGTAATACATTTACTGGAAATAGTGAATTCATATAAAAAGAATTTGTTTATTGCAGAGAAATATTAAGAATTACAATTAAAGTGTTTTATGCGTGACTGAGGACCAATGAGGTAATGAGCCAAATAAAGCTAAAGTATACATGGTCATATACTGTATGGATAAAAGCTGCTAAATAACGCCACATTATTTCATAATTGTTGATCTGACATCATCTATCTAAAGAAAACTGCATGTCTGTTGTTGTCTTTCAATATCAAAGCACATGTGTTTATTATAAAACATCACAGCAATGAAAGAAAGATAAGTCAAGAGTCAACAGCCCAACTAAATGCTAAATGTCTTCTATCCATATATGACCATTTATTCTTTAATATGACTTCATTTATGTATTTGGGAAATTAAGTGGGAGATTTATGAAAACAGTATTTTTGTAATACTTTGAAATATATGTTGCATGTGTGTAATTTTTGACATGTTTATTTATATCTGTAGAAACCGTACATGAACGTGTTTACATATATTTCCATAGGCTATATACTTTTTCTGTATGTGAAAATGATCAGAGATATCAGACTGTGTGTGTTTCTCTACTGAAATATTGATCTGAAACTAAAGTGTGCTATTATGTGATAAACTGTGTCTTATTTCAGTAATATAAGATTACAGTCATACAGAAGATAAACACAGAGATGATGTGCTCGTCTCTTCTATGTTTTCCTGTATGTTTCTGTACAGTGTGTCTGCTCTTTCAGTCACTGTGGGCTCCAGTGAACAGTAGTATAATGCTGAATCTGTGACTGAAGCAGAGGAGATGATCAGATTCACTTGTGTCTCCGTCTTCTTCACTGTAGCGTTCAGTCTTGGGAAAGGAGGATCTGCATGTACGACACTGTTTGACTCATAAACAAGCAGCAGAAATTCAGGTCTGGATCCTGGATATTGTCGATACCATTGTAAATTGTTTGCTCGTCCTTCATATTTGCATGAGAGGTTGACTGTGTCTCCTTCAGTGACGTGTGTTTTGTTCTGCAATGGTTTTATTGTCTGTCCTGAAGATTTCTCTGAAATTGAGAATAAAATGCACACAGACATAAACACAGAATTAACACAGAATGCACACAGACATGAACAAAGAATGCACGCAGACATGAACACAGAATGCACGCAGACATGAACACAGAATGCACACAGACATGAACACAGAATGCACGCAGACATTAACACAGAATGCACACAGACATTAACACAGAATGCACACAGACATGAACACAGAATGCACGCAGACATGAACACAGAATGCACACAGACATGAACACAGAATGCACGCAGACATGAACACAGAATGCACGCAGACATGAACACAGAATGCACGCAGACATGAACACAGAATGCACGCAGACATTAACACAGAATGCACGCAGACATGAACACAGAATGCACGCAGACATGAACACAGAATGCACGCAGACATGAACACAGAATGCACACAGACATGAACACAGAATGCACGCAGACATGAACACAGAATGCACGCAGACATTAACACAGAATGCACGCAGACATGAACACAGAATGCACACAGACATGAACACAGAATGCACGCAGACATGAACACAGAATGCACGCAGACATGAACACAGAATGCACACAGACATGAACACAGAATGCACGCAGACATTAACACAGAATGCACGCAGACATGAACACAGAATGCACACAGACATTAACACAGAATGCACACAGACATTAACACAGAATGCACACAGACATTAACACAGAATGCACACAGACATTAACACAGAATGCACGGAGACATTAACACAGAATGCACGGAGACATTAACACAGAATGCTTCGATATGAAAACTACAGTCTCACATGATCACACTTACCCAGAACAGCTAGAAGCACAAGTAGATAACAAAGAGAAATCATGTTAACACTGCTGAAACAAAGTTAAAGAATGTGTCAGAGATAAATGACAGTCAAGCTCCACCCACATCTCAATGTTACCACACACACACACACACAAACACACACACGCACGCACACACACACGCACACACGCGCACACACACACACACGCACGCGCGCACACACAAACAAACACACACACGCACAACCATTGAATCAATGTTAATGTCATTGAATCTGTTCAAATGTGTTGATTTGTCAATGTTATTTACATTAATTCTTGGTGCAAAGTGATATTAGATTAGATTCAACTATATTGTCATTACACATATACAAGTACAGTGTAACGAAATGTAGTTTAGGTCTAACCAGAAGTGCAATTTGCAAGTGCAGGATATACAGTTAGAATAAATACAGAATACAATATGAGAGAATATTATACAGTGTGCATGGACTATAAAAATATTTTGCAGTAGGAATGTTCTATGAAAATATGACAGTAGGTATATACTATGAACAATATATACAGATGGCTATATGCTATGAACATAAATGTACAGGTAGATATGAACAGATAATAATTTAGACTAAAATAGTGCAAGTGACTTAGGTATGCATAAATTATTGACATTGGCTATTAAAGTTGCAGTGCAATAGGTGAGTTAATGCAGTTGTTGAAGTAACAGTGCAGTGGATGAGTTAATGCAGTTATTAAAGTTACGGTGCAGTATACGAGTTAATGCAGTTAATAGGTTACAGACCAGTAGATTAGTTAATGCAGTTATTGAGGTTACAGTGCAATAGATGAGTAGATGCAGTTAATAGAGTTACAGTGTAATAGATGAGTTATTGCAGTTATTGAAGTTACAGTGCAATAGATGAGTAGATGCAGTTAATAGAGTTACTGTGTAATAGATGAGTTAATGCAGTTATTGAGGTTACAGTGCAATAGATGAGTAGATGTAGTTAATAGAGTTACAGTGCAATAGATGAGTTAATGCAGTTATTGAAGTTACAGTGCAATAGATGAGTAGATGCGGTTAATAGAGTTACTGTGAAATAGATGAGTTAATGCAGTTATTGAGGTTACAGTGCAATAGATGAGTAGATGCAGTTAATAGAGTTACAGTGTAATAGATGAGTTAATGCAGTTATTGAAGTTACAGTGCAATAGATGAGTAGATGCAGTTAATAGAGTTACAGTGTAATAGATGAGTTAATGCAGTTATTGAGGTTACAGTGCAATAGATGAGTAGATGCAGTTAATAGAGTTACAGTGTAATAGATGAGTTAATGCAGTTATTGAGGTTACAGTGCAATAGATGAGTAGATGCAGTTAATAGAGTTACAGTGTATTAGATGAGTTAATGCAGTTATTGAAGTTACAGTGCAATATATGAGTAGATGCAGTTAATAGAGTTACAGTGCAGTAGATTAGTTAATGCAGTTATTGAGGTTACAGTGCAATAGATGAGTAGATGCGGTTAATAGAGTTACTGTGTAATAGATGAGTTAATGCAGTTATTGAGGTTACAGTGCAATAGATGAGTAGATGCAGTTAATAGAGTTACAGTGCAGTAGATGAGTTAATGCAGTTATTGAAGTTACAGTGCAATAGATGAGTAGATGCAGTTAATAGAGTTACAGTGTAATAGATGAGTTAATGCAGTTATTGAGGTTACAGTGCAATAGATGAGTAGATGCAGTTAATAGAGTTACAGTGTAATAGATGAGTTAATGCAGTTATTGAGGTTACAGTGCAATAGATTAGTTAATGCAGTTATTGAGGTTACAGTGCAATAGATGAGTAGATGCAGTTATTAAAGTTACAGTGCAATAGATGAGTAGATGCAGTTAATAGAGTTACAGTGCAGTAGTTAATGCAGTTATTGAAGTTACAGTGCAATAGATGAGTAGATGCAGTTATTGAAGTTACAGTGTAATAGATGAGTTAATGCAGTTATTGAAGTTACAGTGCAATAGATGAGTAGATGCAGTTAATAGAGTTACAGTGCAGTAGATTAGTTAATGCAGTTATTGAGGTTACATTGCAATAGATGAGTAGATGCAGTTATTAAAGTTACAGTGCAATAGATGAGTAGATGCAGTTAATAGAGTTACAGTGCAGTAGTTAATGCAGTTATTGAGGTTACAGTGCAATAGATGAGTAGATGCAGCTATTGAAGTAACAGTGTAATAGATGAGTAGATGCAGTTAATAGAGTTACAGTGTCATAGATTAGTTAATGCAGTTATTGAAGTTACAGTGTAATAGATGAGTTAATGCAGTTATTGAAGTTACAGTGCAATAGATGAGTAGATGCAGTTAATAGAGTTACAGTGTAATAGATGAGTAGATGCAGTTAATAGAGTTACAGTGCAGTAGTTAATGCAGTTATTGAAGTTACAGTGCAATAGATGAGTAGATGCAGTCAATAGAGTTACAGTGCAGTAGTTAATGCAGTTATTGAAGTTACAGTGCAATAGATGAGTAGATGCAGTTAATAGAGTTACAGTGCAGTAGTTAATGCAGTTATTGAAGTTACAGTGCAATAGATGAGTAGATGCAGTCAATAGAGTTACAGTGCAGTAGTTAATGTAGTTATTGAAGTTACAGTGCAATAGATCAGTAGATGCAGTTAATAGAGTTACAGTGCAGTAGTTAATGCAGTTATTGAAGTTACAGTGCAATAGATGAGTAGATGCAGTTATCGAAGTTACAGTGCAATAGATGAGTACACTGTAACCCTTTACTGTAAATTTACAGCGAATTTCGTACAGAATTGTACTGTATTTCTATAATACAGTATTAGGCTGTATCTTTTACAGAACAGCTGTAAATATACAGCACATTTCTGTTTTCATTCCGTTAAATTCGTAATACAGTATCATACTGTAAATGCATTGCATTGTGGTATCGATTTTATTCGCGCTCAATTCGGATGAGACAGTTCAGGAAAACTTGATGTGCCAGCGGTTCTGACGAATATTTATTCCTTCGCTGTATATAAAGAGTTTTTGTTAATTTGTAACTTTTGTTAGGTTTGGTTCGTCTAAACTTTCGTTAGCTTTGGTTCGTGTGAGCTTCGTTTCGTGTAAACTTTTGTTAGCTTTGGTTCGTCTAAACTTTCGTTAGCTTTGGTTCGTGTGAGCTTCGTTTCGTATAAACTTTTGTTAGCTTTGGTTCGTCTAAACTTTAGTTAGCTTTGGTTCGTGTGAGCTTCGTTTCGTGTAAACTTTTGTTAGCTTTGGTTCGTCTAAACTTTAGTTAGCTTTGGTTCGTGTGAGCTTCGTTTCGTGTAAACTTTTGTTAGCTTTGGTTCGTCTAAACTTTAGTTAGCTTTGGTTCGTGTGAGCTTCGTTTCGTGTAAACTTTTGTTAGCTTTGGTTCGTCTAAACTTTAGTTAGCTTTGGTTCGTGTGAGCTTCGTTTCGTGTAAGTTGCCTGAGTGACGCAGCAGAAACTGTTAACGTGACATGAACTTCATGAAGACAGGAGGAAGAATATCTCACGAGTCTGTGATCGAAAAAGTGGATTTTAGAGAGTGTTCAACTGATAGATACGGTAAGACAATCTATATTCATTTATTTATTTATTGCGTTCGGATTTCTACATTGTTTTTACACGAATAGTTTCATTTTGCTAACGTGGTTTTGTACCGCGAAAAAAAACCACTCCACCTGTTTACCAAGTAACTTAACTTCGATATTTCACATACGCAGCATACCATTTCAGTTGCATGACTTGCTTTTATATTGATTTATAAATACCTCGACGATAAAAAAAAATCACCCGTTACACCTATTTACCTAGTTTGATTTTGCAAACGTGGTTTTCTACCGCGAAAAAAAACCCACACCAATACTAGCAATACTAAATAAAAGCAATACTTTACCAATTAACTTCGATATTTCACATCATACCATTTCAGTTGCATGACCTGCTTTTATATATATTTGTATATACCCCGAAAATATAAATCACTTTTCCCACCTCTTTACGAAGTAACAATCACATATAGACAACATTTACATTGTCATTTGGATGATCTGCTTTTTATTAATATGTTTTTTTCTTTTCAGGTTTTATAATCTGATGACAATCCAGTGCTAAAGTAAGTGCTGTGTCTAGTCCACGTGCAAAAATGCCATGCTGTCAGTTCTGCCATGATTCTTTTGAATCATTGTCAGCATTTTGCCAGCACATGAAAATCCATAGTCATGTTCCAAATTCCGTTTTCAAATGTGGTATTCCTGATTGCTCCAGAAAATTTAAAAAGTTCACTGCTTTCAAGGCTCACATATATTCAGGGATCACAAAGACAGGCCCTCAAAGACATCTTTTGAGCAGTTAGGAATTGATACCTTAGTGTGTGATATTGGCACATGTCAAGAAAAGTGCAGTGATTTGAAAAACTTTGTTTTACACTTGAAAAATCACATCAAAGAAGGCACCAGAGTGCCATGTCCATTTACATGTAATAAACAATTTTCTGTAGCATCTACATTGACTTCACATTTATCCA